>NC_050519.1:11385892-11391455 GCF_002922805.2 Oryzias melastigma
AAAATTAGACTTTTTAAAAAGTTATTTTGGCAAATATTTAATTTAGCTAACATTTTTAGCATTATGCTAGCTGCTTGTCAAAATTAGACTTTTTAAAAATTTATTTTGGCAAATATTTAATTTAGCTAACATTTTTAGCATTATGCTAGCTGTTTTGGCAAAATTAGACTCCTTTCTTGATTTTTCATGCTAATTTAGCATTTAGGCTATCTTATATTTTGGCAAGCTTTCAGTTTCAGCATCTTCGGCTAACAGCTTTGACATCTTCACATTTGAATTATTGCAGGTAATGCAATAAATCTAGTTATCTCTATGTGTGTATAAACGAGTTCATGTTTTTGTCCTTTCCATTTTCTTTTAGGACATACATCTATATATTGTACTTGCTGTGACCTGAGCAGGCGAATAGAACAGAACAGGACACAAAAGTGTATCTTTTAATCGAAGGGAAAGTTGCAAAAGCTGTAAGTTCAAAGGGTTCTGACAGGTCGACAAAAACGCTGTGCTTTAAAGACAGTCTTGCTGTCAGTGTTCAAAAGCTAACTGGCTAATTGGTCTGCAGCAAATTTCTCTCCTGCTGCTAACAGCCAGGCTCTTTCACTCTGTGCCTCCTTTGTACCACCAGCAGTAGCCGGCCCCCCATGAAGGAAATCTGCACTGGCCTGATTCAATATTTTCTTCATCCAGACACTTTCTTCTACATGTCATTCAACAAATAAGTTCATGTTTGTTTAGAACACATGGAACCATGTCCCTTAGTTGTGACATCTATTTATTCTGCAACGTTCATTTTAGATGGGAATAACAGAGATTTGAGATCAAACGCGCGGTCCCTCAATGGTTAGAAACTTTGATTAATTGATTTCCTTTCATTTTTAAACACAAAATAAAATAGTTTACTAAACATAGTAGACAGAAATTGAAAAATTTTATCAATCTTACTGTATGAATACATTTTTAGAAATAAAACATAACCATTATTCGCTAAAAGAATGTCAAAAAGTCACGATTGTCTGAATATTTTCCCATTAGGCTTCTCATTTTCTTATTTATACATTTATTATAAGTCTAGTTTGTATTTTACAGGAGCCCTAGACGTAAAAAAGTTTCCTCAAATTAGTATTTTGTGTGCACAAATTGCTGTTTTGTGGTTACAAAATAGTATTTTTGTTGCAAAATGTGCACACCAAATGCTAACTTGTCCACATAAAATGGTACACAGAAGATTCTAAATAGTGTGCTCAAATGCAAATAAAATGCTAATTAATGTACTCAAAATATTAATTTGTGCAAAAAATTAATTTGTGCACACAAAATGCTAATTTGAGTAAAGATGTTTTATTTTATTTTTTCATTGTCCTGTAGTTTTTTTTTTTTACTGTGTAACATTTTCATTCATTTTGATACTTGATTTTATCCCACACACTGTTTTTAGTTGTCCTAATAAATTTATTTAATATAGTTTTCTTGTAAAAATTATCTTTCTCTGTGGAAGGGCACACACCAAATACTTGCTTGAAAAAATACATCAAACTCCTAAAAACTGCTAGGTGTTGTGTTTTTAGGCAAATATTACAATAAATCCACCTCTTAGAGTGCCAGAAATATGACAAGAGTGAGATTTTTGATACTATAATTTGTCTGGAACAATGTCATCCATTAATGTTTCAGACCGTTGTTCCTTTTTATCTTATCCAGTTGACATGTTTGTGGATTTGATGTGTGGGTTGAATTGGAGCACTTCAGGGAAAAATGCTACAAATACCCGAAAAATGAATTTATTAAAAAAAAAACTGATGCTGTGAAACGATGAGGCTAACTGCCTTGTTAAAGCATATTTAGAATTAGAAAATATTCTAAAATGATTTTGCTAAAATGTAATTTCAAATACTTCAATTGCAAATTGAAAAGTAACCTCAATATTATAAATAATTACTTTTTTGACAAATGCATCCACAGTGAAATGCTGACTGAGGATATTACGGTAATCCACAACATAGATAATCAGGAACATTACACTGTTTGTATTTGTTCAGAATAAAACATTAATAGCACCTAACACATTTCTGAGTTGCACAAATAAATAACTACATCTAAGCTCTGCTATTTTTCTGAATTTTTATAACATTAAATGCGATTTTCAACATGATTGTCATGTTAAACTTGAAATGAAAGAAGCACGAAACAAGTCTTTATTGGGCTCAATCTTTGCCTTAATTACAAACAAGCAAAACAGAAAAACAAAACCCTGTTACTAAATGAATCACAAGCAAATCAAACTCATCTTTGCCTGTCTGCCCTTCTCCTGGTACTTGCCTCACAAAGCCTGCTAAAAAGTACAACTGTGGACCGCAGTGAACGCTCTGATGCTCACATCAAACCGGGTTTAATGAGGTAGCGTCACAGTGGAAGTGAGAAAAGTTAAATTTATCCAACATCCCAAGTGGAAACAACCAAAATAGAATTTCCTTGTTGCTAGAATGTTCTTGTTTCTAAATCAGGCAGGCAGCTTTGTTTGTAGGGACCATAAGGGAACACGAGGCCATGTGCCACAATCTCAGTGTCACCTCTTATATGGAACTCCTGGGCCCAAAAAACAGCCATTACCATCTGCAGGAACACACAGTGTGCCGAAGTAATGACAGCCTCGGTCAATACCGACTACCTGTGAACCCGGCCGCTGCACCAGACTAATTACATAATTGGTCCTGGCTGTTTTGAGTGCATGAGTGGCGCTATGTCTCTGGGGAGTTGCGTTATTGAGAAACCAATGTTCTGAAATGTGAGACCAAATCCAAGGTGAGCAGGTACAAGCATAAAGAGCTATTTATGTAACACATCTAAAGATGTGCATACATGTGCCCCAACATACATGTGTACGAGTATGAACTCATACACATATGCAAAAACTGACCTTTTTTAAACGCTACTACCTGAGCTCCCGTATGAACCCACAACTGGGTGGCATCGGCTCCACTCTGCGTCATGGCAGCTTTCGTGTTCACTCCACCCTTCATATTCTAATTTAACCATCCGTGCTCACTGAGCTTGATAGTGATCAGCCTCCGCTGACAACTGTCCAGGGCGCTGACCTCGCAGAACCCGGCTGGCTAAGCCGCCGCAGAACAAAGTGTACCTCTGTGTTTTTGCCTTTTGTGTGCAACTTTTGGGAAAAAGCCCTTCGTCATTGCTTTTAACTATTCATCTATAAACAACTTTAAAATATGGTAAAACAAATGCAAAAACAAATGATCATGAATATTTTTGGTGTTATTTCTTAATAGTTTCAGAAATACTCTGAATTTATGAGCTTTAAGCTTTCTTTTGTAACACAAATATTAGCATTGCAGATTTTCCCAAAGGAGACCTCCTTCAGAACAGAATTATTATTTGGAGTCCTCCCTGTGTCCTTCTGCTTTCGCTGAACATCTTGTGATGGCACAATGTTCTGTCAAAGTAATCTAGAGAATCTTACAGCAGTTAGATCCTGTCAAGCATTTCCCATAAAAAAGAAAAGAAAAAAAAAACACTCCCCCACACACTTACATGAAAACATGTCTCTTATTTTTAAGCTTATTTCTTTGCATGTGCATAAAAAATAAAGGAAATTTCCTTTTTTAGATATCTCTCGCACAATCAGGCGTGTGCAGCCACTTGATGCTCAGCAGTTGTCAGTGGCAGCCTGGATGGAGACAAATACAGGTAGTCAGGTGACTTACGGCAGATGGTGAAGGTAGAATAACTTAGTGTGCTCCCATTTTCAGGCAACTGCACCTGCTGACCCAGCAAACGTGCAAAATCCATGTATTAACCACATCTTTAATACAATAGGGTTAAGAATACTGCACCTGTGCAACAACAACAACAGCAAAAAAGAGATTAAATGCATGCATACGATCTCTGGTATCTTGATTTTAAATCACTCGGCTTCCTGCTTTCAAAAAAAATCATTCACTCGCACCTGCCTGCACGGGTACAATGTCGATGTAATCCAATACAGTGGCAGGCCTTTATTGCACACTGTTTAGAATGTTTAGTGATTGTAGACGATGAAGTGAAGTGAGTTATCTGAAAGCAGAGAGAGTCAATCTTTATTTTATGGTTACTGAAAAGAAACAGAGCACAACAGATAGAATATAGATGATGTTTCCAATGAAAACACGCTCAGGTGACACGAAATAAAAGCAAATAAACAGGTGGAGTGACCCTGGTACTATTCTGATACACATATAAATACAACATAAGCTATAAAAATACAAAACTTGAACTAAAAAAAAAAACAAAACAAAAATAAGGATTTGGTCCTAACATGTGATATAAACTGAACAAAGAATCTAAAAACAATAAAACAATTACTGCTTTTAAAAGTATTAAATATATGTAAATGTGTATGTATTTATGCTTATTTGTTCATTTGAAATGTAGGTTGAACTTAATAGTTATGTAAAGATCATTTTCATTTTCTTTGTTTGATGTACTTTTGTTGATTTGGTGATAAAGGGAGATACTATAAGTTTTCTTCTTTCTGGTCCTTTTCATTTATTTGTTATAATTTCTTTGCGTATCATTTTGATCTTATGTATTGTTATTAAATTAAATCAAACAAAATCAACAAAATACAAGGAGGATAGCACAAAAAAGTTATGAAACTTGCAAGCTCAACTCCACTTTAAAAAGAAAAAACAAAGTCAGCAAGAAATTTTAAAAAAACTAAGAAAACAAAGATATAACAACTGCATGAAAAAGTTATATAATGGCCTTATATATTAAAAATGGCAGAATTAAGAGGACCTGGCAGCAGAAAACAAGACATCATTAACCAGATGTTATTGACTGGTTTTTCAAATCTGAGAACTTTTGTTAAGATCAATTTTGAAAAGGATTAAAGTAAAAATGATTACAGATTTTTTGCCCCATTTTGAGATCATCTTCCATACTAAAACGTTATTTTTAACGGGAGCAGATATCGTTTCTTCACAATAAAAAGTTTTAACAAAATTTAATACAATTCTGAAAACTTACAGAATTTTTGCTTCCAGCTAATGATGTCTGGGCGCCATTTTGTCTGCAGCAAGTCCCCCTCGAAATGGATAAAAGTTGATATTTTGTTCCTTTTTTTCCATAATATTTCAGAGGAGCTTTTCTGATTCTGAATTTTCCAAGTGACAGAAAATATTTCGAAGTGAATTCTGTTTAGATGCCACTTTTGAAATATTTGGAGGTGTATCTAAATTTACTGTTTTTGTTTATTGACAGCTTTACAATAAATGTTTACAAAGATGAATATCAATGTGTGGCTGAGAAAAATATTAAAACCAGTAAAATAAATAAATAAATAAAAGTAATAATAAATTCTCCTTGTCACCTATGCGTAAGCAGAAGCATCTGCACCTGAGATCTTCTCCACCTGTTTGTGGCAAAAAGCAGAGCTTTAGAATTGGGACAGTATGTTCCAAAAAACAGCGTGACTCCATAATTTTGAGCCTTGGCTTCTTAATTTATTGCGCTCGTAATTGGGTTGTTCTATGCAGAATGATGCGAGTACAAAGAAGAAGTGCTGTCC
>NC_050519.1:11391488-11450808 GCF_002922805.2 Oryzias melastigma
ATTAGAACAGCCTGCATGTCTCTGCCAAGATGGAAAACAGAGAAGAAGACAAAAGAAAACATCCTGAATCGAGGTTATCGAAAGTTAATCACTTCCTAGGTAAACCATAGCTTGTTAAATTGTAATTCAAGTCTTCCACGTCTTTGTGAAGAATGAAACCTCTTTATTAGACATCAGCAATTGAGTTTATGTTCAGAGGAAGATAGTAAAAAGACGTTTGTTCATCTAATATTTTCCTGTGTAGGGAGTGTGGTTTTATTTGCATACAGCTGTTGAGGCATCACCATTCAAATAAATAAATAAATATGCAGAACAAGTTAATCACTCCAGGTTGGTTTTTCAGTAAAGGATGTTACATAATGCTAATGAAGACACAGCGGTGTCTTCATTCAAGCTTTAAAAGCAGTCTGTTCCAACAGAAAAGTACTTTACCTGCAACAAGTGCAGTCGATAATGATTCACTCTGGAGGTCTGCAATGTTTTTCTTTTGTCTAACGGTCATGTAGCGCTCTCATTTCCTGTGAATTTTTATATGATTATCAGGACAAAGTTTGTGTCCTGCTGATTGGCATTAAGATGCAGGAAGCACATGGGGCGAAAACAGCTGTGTCCCTGGGATGAGGAGAAACATGCATGTATGACTCCACCGCATGATACAAGCCTGTTAGAAATCAGAGCACAAGATGCAGCCGTGTGGTTTTCAGAAGCAGGAGCTAATATTAGAGGAAATCTGTGATAAATGTTCAGTTTTGTGGCCTATTTTTGCAGCAGCGGCACCACAGAGCATGATAGCAAAGATATATGTGGGATATTTGTGTAATAAATTGCATTTGTCAAAAAAAAGAAAAGAAGATTAAAAAATGTTTGCACAAAAAATGATTTTTTATCTATTTTATTTCAACAATTTTCTATTTAGTTTCTAATTAATTGAGTGCATAGTTATTTATTATCATTATTTATTTTATTTAATTAAAAAAAATCATTTATTTTCTAATTTTTGTTTTCTGTTCACCTGTAAACACTATTTAAGATAGATTGTTTTCTAATAGAATATTACAGGCTAAAAAACCTAATTTTAATGAGAACCAAACTGCTTCTCCATCAATCCGATGCATGAGACAAATTTCAAATTTGCTTTATTATGTATGTACCACATGTACCATAACAATTAGCAGCTGTGGTTGATAATGAGTCCTGATCATGCACTGTACAGACAATAAGATCTTGGTTTAATCAGTGCAATTGGATGCATGATCACTGTCCAGCCACAAACTGTGTTTTTGGCACATCTGCAGATCATGTGAGGATTCAAATCTGCAGGATATAATTGAAGCAGCAGTGAGACACTTATCTAAATGTTTCCTTCTGAAATGTTCTTTAAGGTTTATGAAACACAACAAAACACAACAATGTTTTTGATGTAAGAAACAAAGATGTGTCAGGAAATGTGCTTTTAGATTGAAAAAAATAAGAATTTTGTGGATATTTTTCCCTAATACTTTTTTATCAAAAGCTTTAGTGTTATTTATACCATTTTTGATTAAAAAAATAGGAGTTGACTTAAGATTAGAGAGATAACCCAATTTGTGGACACTTTTTTTTTCAAAACATGGCTGAAAATGAATAATAATAAAAAAAAACAAGTCATAAATAATGTAAGGTTAAAGTTTAACATTTTACATCATTTTGGTGAGGTTATGTAGGTAAAACAAACAACTAAGTAGGGCATTGTAAGCCCACAACACTTCCCTCTGACTTTCAAACAGGAGTGAACAGCTGGGTGGGAGGGTCACTGTCAAGCAGATTCCCAATGTCAGTAAAGCAACAAAAGCACACCTGTTTTTACGGAAAACTCCACTGCATATGTCACAGCATATGTTTCATCTTTGTTTTTCTTCTCGTTTTAGGGGGACTCGGTGACCTGCTGTAAATGCACACGGTGAATTTTTCCATAGGAAACAGAATTATGTGTCGTTTTCTGTGCTAATGTATTTCATTAATACTACTGAATCATGCTCTTTTTGTCACCTTAAGGCAAATGTGTGGTATTAAAAGAAGTGTGACGACCACAGATAAGTTCTCAGGTCAGATTCTGCACAGTCATCCCGACCGTTTAAATATAGAAATATCAAGACTATTGTCTCCCTCCCTAAGATGCATCAACAAAGACTGCTTCAAAGCCGTGTGTGTGTCAGGGATCACAAATGAAACTAGGTCAGATTCCATAGAGGAAATAGACACTCTCTCCTTGACTTCTTCTTAGTCCACCTACAAAAAGAGCAACAACAACAATCTACCCTGCAGGACTGCGAGGCTGAAGCCTTTGAGAAGAATACAGATAGATTAAACTTTTATTTTGGCCAAAGATTCTTTTAAAAATGGCTTCTGAGAGATTAAACCAGAGTTGAAAGTTTCACAAATATAGATAACATAAAAATGAAGTAATCATTCTGCTGATGTTAACCAAACAAAAAAATGTTAGAAAGTGCACGGTCACAAGGATGCTGGAGCCTATCCATGTAATGTGGAGTGAAGGCAGAGTACACCAGTCCATTTTCCCATCTAAGTGACAATTTAAAGTCAACCGTTAGCTTGAGAAACATTTTTTTTTTTTACTGTGGGAAGAAGCTGCAGTACCTGAAGAAAACCAATGCACAAGCAGAACATACAAACTCCACTCAGAAAAGACACGGTGGTAACTGGAACCATGAGCTTTGTGGTATAAACGCCACTGCTTAGGGGGAGGGCTGCACGGTGGCGCAAGTGGTTAGCGCTCTCGCCTCACAGCGAGAAGGCCCCGGTTCGAATCCCGACTGGGACCTTTCTGTGTGGAGTTTGCATGTTCTCCCCGTGCATGCGTGGGTTTTCACCGGGGACTCCGGCTTCCTCCCACCGTCCAAAAACATGCTTCATAGGTTAATTGGTGACTCTAAATTGCCCCTAGGTATGAATGTGTGAGTGACTGAGTGTGTGATTGAGGCCCTGCGACAGACTGGCGACCTGTCCAGGGTGTACCCCGCCTTCGCCCATCAGTAGCCGGGATAGGCTCCGGCACCCCCGCGACCCCGAAAGGGAAGAAGCGGTCAAGAGAATGGATGGATGGATGCTTAGGGGGAGGGGGAATGCCAAGGTTGTATCCCAAGAACACATAAACCCACTGTGAAGCATGGGGGTGGGCGCATCATGCTTAAGGGGTTTCCTGCAAAAACACAGGAGGATGATTCATTTAAAATAGGAAGAGACTTGAAGAATCGCAGACTAAAAAATAATTATTCTAAAGGATGTACATTTTTTTAATTATCATTAGAATTTTCTATTGAGGTTTTTATGAAACTTTGGACTTTCATTTTAAGTCAACACAATAAAAAAAACTGTTTAAAGAGCTTCATAAAATTCAAATGTAAACTCTGATCGCCTTTTTAAGCTATTTTAAAGTTGTTGCCATTGATCTTTTAGTTAAGATTATTCAATTTTTATCCAAGATAAAAAAAACTGCAGTTTTCTTGGTAATAATTTCTGACAGACAGAGAAACCCCGCCCCCTTTCCCTCGTTATTGCCGAGAGCTCTCTGTTTACATGCTCTCCTGCTGGCTTGCTGCCCCTCACACCCACCACCTAACAGCAGTATTGAAGCTATCCAGTTGTACAGCTTTGAGTCAGATGCCAGTACAGACGATGGACAAGGATCATAACATAACATAAAATCTCTTTTTCAAACAGCATTTTAGATCTTCTACAGATTAATAATTTAAATAAAGAAATACTCAGAGATGCAGTTTTGTGCTTAATTTTGTATATATATTTCCTCCATCATAATAAAATCCCCCTAAAACTCTTAAAAAAACACACACACAATTGTCATCAGAGTTAAAAGTCTCATACCAAATAAATCTTTGACTCCAGAGCAAACGGGAAAAAGACTTTGTTACATAAAAAGTAAGACAAAGACGTTTCTGAAAATATCTTTTCCTTGAAACAAACCAATTGTGCAACGGGTACTCACAGTTCATTTCATAGAGTTGTTAAGATTATAAAGTGCGCACAAAGCTTCTTTAGACCAGACAAAATTAGTAACAGTAACAGTTCTAATGAAATTAACTGAAAGAATCTTTTGTTACGTATGAGAAAAACACATTGTACATTTGAATAATCTTGACCATGACATTCTGTTCTTTCAAGCAGATGTGGAATAGGGATAGATAGAGCAAAGAGTAAAGGACTGGCTCTCATAAGCTCTTGAGTAGTATTACAAGACCTTCATGTTAAGGCCACCTCAACCAAGGCATAATTAAAAGAGCAGAACATTATCCCCATGCTCAGCACAGACTGGACCTAAAGTAAAACCCGCAGTGGAAAAGGTTAGGGGGAGAGGACGCCTCGATCTGATTCGCCACCACACGCTGGCATACAGACACACACTGGACGAGCTGTTCTCTATCCTGACAAAGCGAATCAAATGCGGACTGAACTGGTGTCCATGGTTCTCCTGCTTTACACTTCTCCTCATCTTCCTGTTTCCTGATGAAAAAGTTTCCTCTCTCCTTGTTCCTCCCCACCAGAACAGCTACATATGAAACATACACGTCCCGTTCTTGTTTGCATCCAGCACAGACAGTTTCCACCTTTCCATTCTTCACAAGAAAAGGGAAAAAAAAAAGAGTGGTTATCTCTCCCCTCCCCACACAGCTCAGGATTACCACACACCCTGACCGCACAGTTAGAACTCCTTTAATCCAGCAGTAATATGCAAGAACATATTGAACAATGTTGATTCGGACTTTGTGGAGAAGAGGATGAGGGGAAAGCAGCTTGATGGAACAGATAATGAAACAATATTCCAAATGTATGGGAACATGCTAATCCCCTGCTTCAGCTACAGAGACCCTCGCTAATCCTGTTGAAGTGTAGATGAGTTAGTGGTAGGAGGTGTGGAGGAATAAATGCTCATTTTAAAAAAACTTATTCTGGACGTCCATGGTGATGAGATGGTGGATCAGCACAAGCAGTCAGGAAAACAGATTAGAGGGAAAAAGAAAGCAAAGTTCCTGGATGTAAAACCTTGAAACCCCGCCTGCCTGTTTTGCATTTTCTTTGAAATACACTGGATAGCATAAAGTTTGCCTTCAGCTTTAACCAGCGTCTAGAGAGGCAGTTAGAGCATCGATGTAAACACGTTTTTTTTTATACATTTTACCTTCATTTCTTATCAAAAGTTCATGAAAGACTCAAGCAAGTTCTCAGAATGCTAAAGATCAGAACTTGTTTTGCTATGCAAATTTCCTGACATAATTAGCATTAAAAATATGATCAATTTTTCAATGAAAACCTGATTTGGCATTTACTTTTTAGCAAGGGTGTAGCAATCAACTTGATTGATTTCTTTTCCTATGATCCAACTAGATTAATCTGAGGAAAGTTGTTGATTGAATCGACACTTACATTAGACTTTGGTTAAATATGCTGGCTTTCTAAATCTTAAATTCTCATTTTTGCACGCTGCATGGCTGCAGACGAGGTTTTAAAAAGAAAAATAATTTGAGTGCTGATGATTTGTTTGACATTGGGCAGCATTTGGAGGTCCCGCGGTGGCAGCGCAGTGGCAGAAAGGCAGCAAATGCACGAATTGACTGATAAGAGGGTCTCCAAGATCACTAAAATCATATGATGATGGGCCGACTTCAAACTTTGACTTTGACTCTTTAGTCCTAATGTACTTCTTGATCATGGTCCTTGGACTGGAAAACTTCAACATAACTGTTTTCACAACAAGTTAGCAAAAGCCACAGAAAATCAATTATCAAAGGATAAGAATAAAGAAAAGGAGCAAGTTTCCAAGAAAGTGCAGGGTCTATATAACAACTCTGACCAAAATAAAAACATTTTCAGGGAAAAGGCATTGACTATATCAATATCCATATTTTCAGACTCTGTCTGAGACAGTGATGTTTGTTCAACCGCCTCAACTAATCAGGAAAGTGTGTACTGTGGAACGGACCAACAGCATTTTTTACAACAATCAGTCAATTTGCCGCTATTGCCAATGAGGACAAAATGTTTTCTATCTGGTTGAGCTAAAACATTGAACAACAAGTGACTTTTATGTTTGCTCCAAACGCCACATCAGGAATCTTTCTTGAAAATGAAAACCTTGCAAGCTTTTGTGCCCATACAAACAAATCAAATTAAGCTTGAGGTCGACAATATGAATCAGTAGTGTTTTGAGTATCAGTTTGTTTATGTCGGTTTTTATAGATTGCTTGTACTAAACTGTGATATCAGCTTAACTCATCAGGTTGATTGGAGCAATGTCCACGAAATCATCAGCTGCATAAAGTTCAAGGAGAAAAGGTAACAACTGTCTACATTCCTATTTAATTGCAAATTTGTTTTCAAGGCAGAATTTCATTTCACAGACTTGAGTCTTCAATAAGTGAGTTTTATTCAACACAAGGTATTTTAGTGAGGTAAAATACTGGGTTTGATGTGAAGTAAATCTACGTTTGGTGAAGAGACACAACAGTACATACTTTTCTGAACTTGCAACCTAAGACCCTCAAGAGGCTTTTGGATTGATCTGCAACAAAGAAATATTCCTGTGCACAGATTTGGAGAATGCCTTAATGGGCTGAGCAGCTCTCAAAGAGGTGTGAATGATTTGCCACACAGCAAAAAAACAACATTATGTTCAACATGACAAAAAAGCAAAGGGCTCCTCAAAGCCGGATTTGTCGGTGTTCCACTGAGGTAATTTGCAGACACCTGCCTAATGTCCCCGTCTGTCTGTCTGCACATTTTCTGTCATTCTCGCTGGAGTGCCAGCAATTACCTTCACTGGTTTAAATGCTAACAGCCTCCAGCTTTTTTATTATGTGAAAAACATTTTTGAATGAAATGCATGGCACTGTTTATTTATTTTTTGAAGACAATACACATCATGTATGTAAAACCAACAGCGTTTGCAGACTCACCCCTAAAACAGACACTCCCCAAATCTTTAGATCTGTTTTCAAAGCGATCTCAGTGGTCTTTTAATTTATATTGTTCATTTTTTAGGACATGGTTTCTGAAGAGTGGCAGTAGTTGGCAAGTTGGAAAAGTGCTACACAAATAAAGTTTGATTTGATTCAAATCGATTTTATTTTAATGTATGTGTTTTGATTTGTTTTGATTTATTTTGATCTGATTTGGTCTGATTCGATTTGATTTAATGGATTTGATTTGACTTAATTTGATTTAATGCAATTTGATTTGATTTGATTTAATTATGGTTGATTTGATTTGATTCGATCAGATTCAGTATGATACAATATGATTTGATTCAGTCCCATTTCATTTGATTAAATTCGATTTGATTTTATTTGTTTTGATTTGAAATGAATCAATGCATTTTGATTTGATTTAATTAGGGTTGATTTGATTTGATTCAGTCCAATTTAGTATGATTCAATACAATTTGATTTGATTTTTTTATTTGAATCAATGCAATTCGATTTACCTTGATTTGATTTGATTTAATTCAGTATGATACAATGCAATTCGATTCAATTTCATTTGGTTTGGTTTGATTTGATTCGATTTGATTTGATATGATATGATTGTATACAGTGTGATTCAATACAATTTGATATTCCTCGATTTGATTAGGTTTGATTTGATTTGATTTAATTCAATTCAATTTGATTCCGTTTATACGATACAAATTCATCCATCCATCTTCTTGTCCGCTTCTTCCCTTTCGGGGTCACGGGGGTGCTGGAGCCTAACCCAGCTGCTGATAGGCGAAGGCGGGGTACACCCTGGACAGGTCACCAGACTGTCGCAGGGCCTCAATCACACCCATCCACTCTCACATTCACACCTAGGGGCAATTTAGAGTCACCAATTTACCTATTAAGCATGTTTTTTTGGACAGTGGGAGGAAGCCGGAGTCCCCGGTGAAAACCCACGCATGCACGGGGAGAACATGCAAACTCCACACAGAAAGGTCCCAGCCGGGAGTCGAACCGGGGCCTTCTCGCTGTGAGGCGAGAGCGCTAACCACTGCGCAACTATGCAGCACCCACGATACAAATTCCTTTCCGTTATATTTCATTTGAAATTCTCCTTTAAGTTGTGGGCAGGACTTTTGGCTTGGAGTGCCCGCCCCCATTTACTGTCATCCATCTGTTTACACTTTCTACCACCAGCTTACAGCCCCTCACAAACTCAACCTAACAATACCTGTGCAACAAAAATAACAAGCGACATTGGAGTTATCCAACACACATACAGTTCTGAGCCAGAAAAACAAAATGCATGGATCCACTAGTTTGTAAGTGGATGCATCAGAATGGAGTGGTGCAAGCAGCTTGTAAGTTTATTAAATAAATACTCAGTGTTGCAAGTTTTAGCTTAATTTTTTTATGCATGTCCTCATTAGAAAATTTCCACAAAAACATGTTAAAAGTTTTTATCATAGTGGGGATTTAGAAAGTGATTTAAAAAGTGGTGCAATGTGTTTAAAACTGAAAAGGTTAGCTTCATTTCTTCTTTTTCTCTCTACTTGCAAACCCACATCTTAGCAAAGCACGTTTGTTTTTCAAGTGACTGCTGCAGATGTTGTTCCAAAAGGAGAGAAGTGGAAAACGGCGTGAGCTGTGAGGAAGCAGCAGGAACTGGTTGGTGGTAAATTAGAAACAAAGTTTCGTTCCCGTGATTGTGCTATGTGTTTGCAGCCATTCATTACTGCCCTATTGGCTTGGATGAATACTACAGGCAGGTCAGAAAATAAATATACGACCTTCCAGCCATGTTTGGTTTAAGAAGCTTATAAATGAAGTGAATAACTTTCATCAGTTCAGGAAAAAAAATCTCTGACCTGTAGTTTCTTTTTTCATTTGGATGTGAACCACTTCCGAGAAATGTTCACTCTTGCTATCTAAAAGCAGTTGGGCTTTAAAAACAATTAGAACCGAGACCACAAAAAGTCAAAAAGTCAAAAGTATCGATCCTTCTTCTCAACGAAGCCCAAACCACCCACTGCTGCACATCTCCAGAGTCCATCCGAACCCTCAGAGCTGCTTACACAAAAGCACTAAAGCAAAATCACCAACGTACATCATCGCCAAGCCTAAGATGAAAGCTGAAAACCTGAGGACAGACCACGTTACAGTCTATCAAGCATGAAAGCTCGTTCCCGATGACGCTGAATGTGTTCTCCAGCTCACGTTTAAGAACACGTGTCGAGCCCCCTCTCAGAGTGCCACTTTAAAATTCACTTTCCCCCAATGCCACTCAGACACACTCTCAATGTTGCACACTGGCTGAAAAACTCAATGCCTAACACGCAGCAGTGTGTTAAATACACTATTTCACGATTGCACAACATGTTTTATTGGAACTAAGTTATGAGTCACCAAGAATGTTTATTCACTGACCTGCAAAAAGTGCAAGTTGTTTGTTTTTCTGGTAATGTTTTTCTAAATATTAAAAAAAAAAATGGTGCAGGATATTTCAGAGAAACAAATAAATAAACTTTTTTTTTGGGTCACATTGAGGTTTAGTATGTCATTTCCAGAAAAAAAAATAGTTTTGATTCCCCTGAGGAAGTAGTTCTGTCAACAAACACACAAGTGGATGGAAATCTTCTCGGACGTGATGCACACTGAATCAGTGCTGTTAAGGATTATCTTGGCAAGAAGCTTCCAGGAGCAAAACTGTTTTTTTCAGGTTTACCTCCAGTCGTCTTTGTAAGTAGAAGCACGTGCCATCTCAGGCTCAGTGTTACAAAAAAGTAATTTCTAGATACATGTGACTTTTTCCTGGTTTCTGAGAATTTCTGTAACAGTTTTTTTTTCCTCTAACCCCATAAAAAAGCTGATTTCTATGGTCTCGGCTATGCATGTTTTCAACGAAACCATTGTGTAAAATATGCTGATTCTACTGTTTATTACGTAAAAGCCGTTAAAAACATTAGAGCTGAAGTTTGAAATATTGCCAGCATATTCCCACACACATGCAAAACAAATACTTTTAATTATTTTATTAATAAATAATGAATTTATGTCAATTTCACAAAATCAAAAAGTGACATTGCAATAAAACAAAAGAAATTGCTAAATTTGACACTTTACAAAGGATTATATCAGCATTAATTAGTTGAAAAAATCCACCCTACCCTTCTGGCTACACCCTATATCTTCGCCAGTGTCCATTTATGACGTCATTGAACAGTAGATTTCAAGACACTATCTTTATGCTTGGAGGACTAAATGTAGGATATTCAGATATCCGTAGCTCACACATGGCTGAGCACGTGAAATATCATAGCAGATCTCTGACCTTTTCTTCACACATTTTTAATTGCCTCTGAACAGCAGCATCAATTAGCTCAATAATTCCACGTCAACAAATCTCCTCTAATGATTCCTGTTACTGCAGGTTGTATTAGGTCTCATTATCACTCATAGCATCTTAAGGAGGATTTGGTTCTTATCAATGGTACTGTAAACACGAGACACTAAAATAAAATAATGAAAAGAAAACATCTTATTTACTTTTGATCAATTTTGTAATATTTCTTTCAAATATGACATTGATCAATGACCAATAATCTCATTGATAGATAAATTTAGTGAAATACGTCTTCCAAAACATAAACTACTCCATAAAGAAATCATATATTTAAATCATTTGCCTGTTTTGCACTGAATTTCTCTGTTGCAAAAATATTAACTTTACTAGAAACTTAAACAACAACTCTAGTTAAATTGGTTTTGGACAAACTTTTTCTTCCTTTTTATTTTTTAAGTAATTTAAACTCAGGAAAAAGAATAAAAGTCTCAGAAAAAATAGTATAAATTCAGTTAAAATGAAACAAAAAAAAAATGTATTGCTTTAAAAAGTAACAGAAACATGAACAACCCAAGAATTGTTTAAAGAAACCCACGTGTTTTCAGAGTAATAAATTACAGAAAAGGATTTAGTGAAGCAATTTTAATTATGAGATGCTTTGATTTTATTTTATTTTATTTTTTCCAAAACTTGAGCTCAATCAGTCACCCCAATCATTATAAAGAAAGTCAGACCCCAAATGTTATTTGATGAATGCTGTTTCTGGCTGAGTATTAATTTAGTTCCAAATAAACCGTAACCTTGAAATTTTACTTTATAAACAAGTTCCATGTTTTTCCGTGTTGTTTTCAAAGGAAATGAAAGAAGCAATCTTCTTAAAGGAGGAAGATAATCAGTTATAATTCTGGCTCTGGTGACTTCAGTCTTGGTTAGTGGACAGCTGATTAATGGAGCTGCTTTTCCCAGGGCTCATTATTTTGATCCTCTTCACTTTGGGTGACTCATTGATTTCCTAAAAAAAGGAAAGAAACTTGTTTATTTTGAACGTTTCAGGGGCTGATGGTAAAGAGTTGACTCCAACATTTATTTATGATTTAGTTTTTTTTACAAAGCTGTATTTTTTCCAACTTGTTTTGCTCAATTTGAGATTTATGATTTGTATTTATTCAGTTTATTCCTGTCAGAGACTCTATTTATTGGTTTTATCTTTTTATCTTAATGCAAAACCACTAGTTACATTTTTATTCAATGTTTTTAAAGATATAACTTTCTAAGGGTTCTGATGAAGAGCAACTATCAAGAAAATAGATCGTTTTTATACAGTTTTTCCCTAAAAATCCTACTATCTATTTATTCAGCAGATTTAATTACTTTTATATTTTATTTATGGAGTTTTTATGGAGTTTTTTTCCCACAATAACACAGTTTGGCTTGTTTACTTTAGTGTGAAGAAGAGACGACCAAACCTAATCCGATGGTCACAGCCCTGCTTAAAGCCTTTTGCACCGTCTCTGTAAGAACATGGGAGATGAAGTGGGATGTGGTGCTTCTTTACCCAGCATATGCACATTATCTAACTGGCTCCGTCTGACACAAACCCTCCAGAGAAAAATCTAATTAAACACATTGAAAGAAAGAGAGCAGACCTGGAGAGGTATGAAATATCCAGCCTGCTGTTAGGAAGACAATTACTTGAGTGACACTCGTTCTCAGAACCTGTGCACTTTTTAAGTGCTCGGGTTACATCTAAACACTACGTAATCCTTGAAGAAAGTTTTTGCTTAATGAAGTGAAAAATAAAGATGAATTATGCATTTTTTTAATCCTAATGGATAAAAGCTGCAAATTGTTTCTTATCGGATCAACAGTGTAAACAGTTTTGACAGGACTTAAAATGGAAAAAAACAAATACAGACGAGTTTGAAACCAGAGATATGACAAAAAGGTTAAAGGGAAGTTTCATATAGTTGGTGAGTTTGCACATTAGCTTACCTTGGACCTCATAGTAAAAAGCCACAGTTGTAAATAAGCATGTTGTTCATAATCTGTCCTCCCTGCACAAATAAATAAATAAAGGAAAAAAAAAACTTTCTGATCACGCCACATGCGTCTAAAACGAAAGTGATGCCATTTTGTTAGTTAAACAAACAAAAAAATTCTAAAAAAGGGTATTCTTCTGATATAAAAAAAAGAAAATCAAAAGGTTTTCCCTTCATATGAAGTTCTAAATTGTCCCACATTGGAGACAGAAGTTCTCAATTTTCATTGCCTGTTCTATTGTTACGGCCCCTGGCCTGCTAGGCCTGTGTGTGTGTGTGTGTGTATGTATGCATGTATGTTTGTTTAGTTTGTTTTACAGCTTCCTTGAAAAGCCTGCAGTGGTTGCTGTTGGCTCCGCCCCCCCTCAAGGAAACCATCTCTCCTCCCTCCACTCACCAATTACCAGGCCAGAATGGGAGGATATAAAAGAAGAGGCCCAACCTGGATGAAGTGGCGGCTGAAATTCCAGTGGGAATCAGTTTCTTCAGCCTGCCCCTGTTGTCGGCCTCAGCTCCTAGATAAGCCTGTTTTGCCTGGTGTTGCCCTTCCTGTACATTTAGTTTTGGGACTTTGGTTTTTCCTGATATTGTGATTTGCTTTTTGGTTTTGGATTTATGTTAATGTCTACCTGATGCTAAAAAGCCTGAGATTCTGAGTTTGTAAACCTTCTCCCCTCATTTTGACTACTTGTGTTGGGTTTAGTTTAAGTTTTTGTAATAAACGGCCCAGCTGCCAATCTTATTTGATCCCTCCCGGTTTATTTTTCTATATGTTACACCTTTTCCCCTTTGGGGACGTAACATCTATTGACAAAAATAGAAAATAAAACAATATCTTATTATTATGACTAATTATTGTACACATTTATGCTTTTGTGGAAGAAGAAAACTGTAAAAAAAAAAAACAATTTTAAAAACTCTTATTTTGAAAATTAATGATAAAATATTACAAAGTCTCTTATTTTGAAAATCAATAATTAAATTATTACAAACTTACTCATATTGAAAATTAATTATTAAAATATCACAAAATCTCTTGTTGTGAAAATTAATAACTAATGTATAACAACATCTCTTATTTTGAAAATTAATTAGCAAAAATATTACAAAATCTCTTATATTGAAATGTAATAATTAAAATATTACAAAATGTCTTCTTTTGAAAATTATTGCAAAATATCTTATTTTAAAATAATAATAAATAAAATACTGTACAGAAAATAAAGTACAGACTCTTGTTTTGAAAATTAATAACAAATGTATTACACATCTCTTAATTTGAATATCGATAAGTAAAATATTGCAAAATCTATTTTTTGAAAATTAATAATTACAGTTTTACAAAACCTCTTCTTTTGAAAAATCATTGACAAAAACATTTGAAAATACCTTTTTTGAAAATTAAGAATTGAAATATTACAAATCTCTTATTTTGAAAATTAATAAAAAAAAAAGTTTAATGAATTATTAATTAAATCATTTCAATTTATTAACTAACTAACAATTTTTGAACTTATGAACTAAAACACCACATGAATTTCCCCCAAACAAACTTTTTTTAACAGCATTCACTCGCCCTGCATTTTTGCATAGCTGGCCTCTCCAAGGCTTTGCATCAATCAGGTTGTCTTTCAGCTTGATTGAACTGTTTATACAGTCACGGCTTATCACTTACCTACAAAGAACATTGGTCTTCATAACAGGCACGTGACCCTGCAGGTCTCAGTGACACACTAATGCAAGTAAAATGAAGCGGGAGTCTTCATCACTACTGCTCTGTGCATCCGAAGCACAATGGCACGTGCCGACTCAGACAAGCGTCTGCACCCGCAGGCGGCGGCACACTTTCACACAAGCAGAAAAGTACAGTAGATGGGTCCAGCAAGGTCAAGTCACTGGACGGGCCTTCGCTGAAGAACAGGTGGAGCTGTGCCACATGAAGAGACAGGAGGGTCACGTGCAGAACACAACAACGCTGCAGATTATGGTATGTTTATGGCTATATTGATGGTAAGACGTCAGACTCATCACTAGTCTCATTAGCGGTACGTGTCTTTGTGCAGGTGTTCTGCCTTAAAGATCTGCTAAATCCTGTTATATAAGTGAAATGATCTTTGTACAGCTCCTACCTGTTATTCAAGAAGTCTATTTCACTTACATAATACATTAGCATTAATCAATGTGGTCAAAAGTTAGTTTACCAATCCGTCCATTTAGCACTGCTTAACAAATGCAGGTGATGAATGACTTTCTAATTAGTTTGAGGCCATGAAAAGCAGCAGAGAGGGTCTTTGTTGAGAAGGAAATTTAAATTGCTCTCCAGACTTTTGTTTTGATGTGATTTTTGCAGAAAAATTGATGAATGTAGACTTGTTGATAGGCTGTTATAACATGTGATCAGAATCATACAACACACATATAACAGTAAATATACTTAACAGTCTTTGTACTTTTTGACATTTTTTTTACATCAACCAATAAATCAATCAATGTATTATTTGTATAGCACTTAAAAAGAGGGAATAATCAAAGTCCTGAACACAAAAAAATCAATTAATAAAATACAATTAAAAATACAATGACAAAAACAGCAATTAAACAAAAAAATTCAATTAAACAAGTAAAGCGCATCATTAATGCATAATCTTAAAAATAATATTAATGTCGTCTTATTATGTTTATAACGTATAAAGTGGCGCTTTATATTTAAATTTAAACTTGAGTTTTTAGGGAGTTTGTGTTTTTTTTGTTTATTTTGTTTTTTCATGTAATTAAAATATGTAAAAACCTTAATTATCTTAGGCTGAAAATTACTGCTTTTCAACGGTTTTTCTTTTTTTTTTTAAAGTCAATTTCTAAGGTTATCCAACTTTTAAGATTCTTTTAGAACCCTTTATAAGCGTTTTTGAACTAATTTTTCTACATCAATAATTCAAACATTCTGCCATGTTGTCTTCAGTGTGCCTTTTGAAAAAAAAAAAAAAAAACTCTCAGTATTCACCCTGTCTTTCCATTTGGAAAATTGGAAAACTATCCACCGAAGTGTAAGTGAAGCATTTTAAAGTTCCATTCTAGTTTAATCCAGTCAAGCAGCAAGAAAATCAACAAACTCTGGGCAAAACCATCGACTTATATCCACTCAGAGCCAACTGTTGAAGCCTTTACTGGCTGAGCAATAGAGCCACATTGTTTTCATGACCCTCTCATGCGCACTTGAAGGTAATAATGTTTTCTTTTTTTTTAACTTGAGTGGAGCACAAGACCGTGCTGCATTCTCTGCAAACTCTGCCACCATTCACACTTTTGTATATTTGGCAAAAATTAAAAACACCTCATCACTCCTTGGTATTAAAAGGACAAATTTATGACTCTTTTTCTTAAATATCACACTAGAAATCAAATGAGGCTCAAACTGGTTTAGACATTTTTTTTGAAACCCTATTTTTTGCTAGCTAGGGATATTTCTTTGAGGTTTTTCTGCTTAAAAACAGTTTTTGTGTGTGTTCTTTTGTGACATCACGAAGTAGTATAATGCATGGGTACAAAACAGCGTCATGTAAACTCTCCGTTTTGTTCAGCTCTGTAATACTTCCTGCCTTTGCTCTCCCCGACATGAATGGAGCGACCTGCATGAAGTACTCTGGCTGTATTCTTGCGGGTCACACAAAAGGATGACAAATAGTCGGAAGGTTTTTTGTCCCCTCTTACTGCATGTGTGGCGTAAAGCTGGTTTGTTGAAATCAAGGCATTTGAATTTTGGAAATCTGTCACTTTCTCTCAAGCTCAACATAAAAATCTCATTACTTTTAATCAAATTTGTTGTTTTTGTCTTAAATAAGCTGCTACACAACAATATGTATGGAGGCGAGTCGTGTTCATATGCTGATGGACAAGGAGCACATTTTATTTAAAAAATATAACTCTCACTGGTATTTAAATATGTCCATGTTTAATATGTCTGTTCAGCAAAAAGCACTTTTTTTCCAAGAAAGAAATAATTTGGCCATTTTTATTGGGTAATTATCTGCAGTAAATATCATTTTATGGGTCCCTTTGTAATTAACAACTATGTACATACAGATCCTTTCCAAAAAACTTATAATATTATGGAAAAGTGTAATCATTTCCATAATTCCATAAAAAAAAAATAACTTTCATAGAAATTTATATTTAAGGCCCACTGTTTGATGACTGAATGATGCATTTATTACACAAATTGAGGTTCCAACTCATTAAACCAATGAAAAAACGATTTTAAAAAGTTGGAATACTGTGGAGAAATCTCCCCAATATTTTCAGAAACTTCATGTTTTAATTGGAGTTTCACCAAATAATCTACTACTAAACTTAAAGCACCTGCACTGGTTTCCCAAATGTCATTAGATTGGTTCAGTTTGGTTCAAAATGAGAAAAATTTCAGACTTGACAACTACTGGAAGACCATCATTGATCCACTCCATAGTTTGGATGAGCCACAATCTATTGCTTTAAGAGCTAAATGCCATCTGCTGTCCTCAAGACTTATCAATGCAAGACTTAACATATAGCATTAAAAAAATATATGCGATTGCATAATTATTTCATAATAAAAAAAAGAGAGATTTAGAAAAACACTGTAAAAATGTCTAAAACATACACACATATGTATATGTCCAGCAGTGGTGATGGAAAAATCACTGCAACAGTCTACCAGAAGGGTTTTAAGGATTTCATGATTCCTTCTGCAGAGAATCTGGATGGAGATGCAGATTTCATCTTCCAGCAGGATCCGTAATACTGAAGCATTAAAGATTGACAAATCATTTTGAAAACACATTTTATTTTGATTGATTTGATGTAGTCCTAATCTTTTATTTTTTTTGCAAAAACGAAGAAGTAAATAACGATTTCTGCACAGTATTTCAGTTTTCTGTGGGTTTCATGAGCTGGAACCCTGATTTATGATTTATTAAAAAAAATATTGAAATTAAGCAGTGTGTTCAGAATCCATATTCAGTGCATGTTTAATTGTTTGAATGGAAGAACAGAAAATAATGTACTTTTATTTTATATTCTAATTATTGTGGAAATGGTCTGTGTGTTTATTAACAAATCTTGGACATTTAATTTTAAGTTTCACAAAGAAATAATTTAAAACTTTACCCACTCTGTTCTGAAATGTATTACATTAATTCACTATGCAATCAATTTAAAGGATAAGATTTGTTTTTTACCAAAGAAATTAATGTTAATATAGATTTTTTTCCACTTTGTGTTCAAAATCTGCAGTTTCTTCACAGTATCAGATGTATTGTTTATTTTGGATTGAGTAACTCTTTAGAAAATTAAGGTAAAACAAAAAATGTGGATTTATTTTTCTGTTTTTGGATGAACTATTTTAAGCAGATAGACCAGACCATCTAGTTCGTACACAATCCAGTCTGTCTTGCAGCTTTTAAGTAAGCTATTTCTCTGAACCCGCTACTTCAGCATGACGAAACTGCTTCCAGAAAGTGGGTGCTCCTTGGTCGAGTGCATGGGCGCATGTGTCTACACCACAGGGGGCAACAGTCACATGTCGATTAACAGTTTCTTGAAATCTCTTGACATCGGTGAGGGGGTCACTTGTGTCTACCCCATTCGACATCTCAGAGACGAATGCAAAATGTAGGAAAAGTTGGAGATATCAAAATGTTGATAACGGGACATGGAGGAACCGACACGAACCTGTTGTTTTCCTTTCACACGAACAGGATTCAGTTTGTGCTCCTCAAAATGTCCAGTTATGTAATCACTGTCCTCCACCTCAGCCCCAAATTAAGGGTGGGCTATTAGCGGTGATTTGTGACTCACCAACAGACAAACAAATACTGTGAATTTTCACAATAATTGTGTTTCAGGGGTTGTTGTGTGGTTAGCTGTACAGTACCAAAATTGGGACCTGCATCGTTAATTTTGACAGTTACTGCACCTGAAAATGAAGCCAATTATTTTAATATAGCTATTTGTTCACTTTTCCTTTTATTTTAGGACATTCATTTTCTGGTACCACAATGTGAGGTTTAATTAAAGCCAATATTTTTGTCTGGGGAGAGGTTACGTAATGTTGTTATTGTGTCTTTTTAATAAGTTACCAAAAGACACAGCAGGGTTTATGATGTTGCTTCATTATTATGTAATTTGTGCTCAGCATTTAGTCTTTTGGACCCTCCTTCTTTCCCAATTCATGCACAACTTTAAATAAATTTTATATAATATATATATTTTTTATAAAATGCATCACTGATTTAAAGGATTCTGATCACCTTTTAGCCCAAAAAAGTTGCACAATACAACTAAATCTACATTTAGGTGCAGTTTATCTGCATTTGAGCAACAAAATCTAAAAATGTTTTAAAATAAAACATAAAAATTATTAACGCTTTTTAAAAATAGTTTCCATCATCCTAAAAACACTTTTTTTCATGTGTCACATGACAAAAATCTGTTTTATATTTATTTTTAAAAGCATGATATGTATGTAAAAATAACACTTTGTGAGTTTGCTTGTCTCCACAACAACAGAAACTTATTTTAAAGCCGTTGCTAAGCGCTGCTTGCAGTAAACCATACAGGCGATGATGTTAATGAAACAACCTCACATTCAGTTTCATCTTTATCCTGCCTCCTACCCGATTCATAAAAGTTCCGTTTGAAAGCTGCAGAAACCTACCATAAAGAGGGCATCAAGCATAAAGGGATGAGCTGCATGAATCACCAGCACGTTGAAGTGGAAGGTAAAGGTGAATTTAGTCAAAATTGTCAAAAAAGGGACTGTTGCAGTATGAGTCTTTTTGGTTTTTAGTTGTGGTTACAGTTGCACGTGTTAGTCCAATACAATCATTTGATCTTACAACCAGACAAATGTACATTTTTCTGCACAATTTAGTTTCCAAATGGCCTCCTTGGCACATCTCAGACACTTGTAATGTGCAGTCAACCCAGGGAGGTAAACAATAAAGGTACTCACCAAATTTTACAGTTCTCCATGTACAGCAGTGAGGTACACTCATTTATGCCTCCTAGTGTAATAAATGACTCAAATAATCCCATTGCAGCACTGATTGCAACATACCACTTACAGTAATTTCCTCCACTGTTTGAAACTTCTGTGCTTACATATCTAACTAAAATAAGACCATAAATAAAACACACAGTTATCTTTTTTTTTTTTTTTTAGAAAATAGCTTAAGTTCCTTTTTCCTTGAATCTGGCAGAAACGCTCGGCTACATATGTTTGCAGCAGAACTGTTGCAACCCTTTTTAGAAATTAGTGTAATTTTTAATTTTTCTGTGTCTGCTTTTCTTGGTTCATTACAACTTTATGGTCTTTTGGAATAAATTTGTCCATATGTTGCCAAGGCAATGTGCAAACAAGACAGGTTGCCAGGTTTCTGCAGGGGCTCCTTGTGAAGACAGTTTGGCAGGATAAAAGTTAATGAGGTATCAGTGCTGGTATCACCCACAGTGTCCAGGAAATTAATAGAAACCATTATTGTCTGGCGAGTGCAATAAATAAGAAAAGTAAATAGTGATCTAGACATAAGGGGGTTCTTTTAATTATTTTATTACAACTTTACTTGGTAGAGTTGGGCAGTTTTAGCCATTTTTTATGTTTTTTTTCATCTTGAGCAAATAAAAAAACAGATGTTTTTTTCTAAAAAAAAAACAAGAATAAATTGATTAAATTAAATCAAACCATTCACCTTTTTGATTTGTGTGAGGTTTAAAACAAAAACTCCTGTTGTGCTTTTTTCTGGACACTGGGTGGGGCCACAGACCCCATAATCAATGGTCTTTGGAGCTACACTGCCATCTAGTGGTCAACTTTTATAATATCTTTCCTCAGCCATAATTCATCTTTATGGGATTCCATGTCAACAGCACTACATATGTTTTTGTCAGCACAGAGCCAACAATGTATGTGAGACAAAACGATTTACAGATTCTCCTCAAATGCTTAAGACGGTTACATTACTCAACTTCTGCTGTAACCATAAGAACAGGTGGATTTCAAGCCTTTCTAGTTTTCGGTGGGGAATAAATCGACTCAACTGAGCTGCTTTAACCATCTGTGGGTCTTAAATTTTCCAAAAGAAAGTGAAGATGACACCTCAGTTCCCCCCCTGCTGAGCTACAATTTGATCGTTTTTAAAGTTTTTACTTCCCCAACCGCCCAGAGAGGAAGTGAGTGAGAGGTGTGTCACAGGGGTGAAAAGATACAGAAAGTGATATGTGTTTAGATGTTACAAGAGCCAGATGGATTTCTTTGGAATAATTACAGGTTTTTTTCTTAGAAAATTGGGTAGTGAAAAGAGTGAAGCTTTGAAGGGGCAGTTTTTGAGGTCACTTGTGACACAAAGTTTGCTGCTAGATGTTGAGCCTCAGCTGCTGTTATGAACCGAGGCCCGAGCTGACCAGACAGCTGCAGGGGCCAAGAAAGCAAAAGTTATCGCAGGGCTGAGCAGTTGTCTCATGTTGAGCCACCGAGTGTTAAGGGTGAGCGCCATAAAAGTGGGAACAGGAAAGGTCTCCACTGTAAAAAAAACAACAAAATTCAATTAGTAATGACCAAATCGGCAGTAAGGTTATGGATTTGATCTAAAAAGCATGTGATTTGTGTGTATACTAGAGGCTGTGAGTTCGATGAAGATGAACTAATTTAAAGAAAAAAAATAATTTTCCTAAAATGTCTGGTTTACAGAGCAGGAACTGACGGATACCTTAACGGCGGCGATGCCAACGTGCCTTGTGATGAAAATCATGAGGGACCTTCGGAAAGTCCCAGCAGGGCAGAAACTTTAAGTTGCCCTCCTCTTACCTTGAAGGAAATCAAGATCACATTTTGACAAAATTAATTTCTGCTTCCTTTTAACTTGTGATGGGCTAGTCAACAAGCTGGAATTATGAAAGATTGAAAGCTTTTCTGGACGGAGTTCAAGAAGCGCTGACGAAGCAAGACTAAACACGGCAAACCACAGTTGAAAGATCTGCACATGTGCAGGCTTTCGGTCCACTCCTGCCACCCCAGGATTAGTTCCATCCTGGGAGAACAGCAACAAGTGTGCAGACATGCAGTCATGCTTCAATTCTTTACATACACTTTCTACGTTTGGAAAGATAAATGTGGAAAATTAGGAAAATATGGTAAACGGAGAAAGTAGATTTTAAAAACACAAGTAGGACTAATAGCAAAAACGTGGGATCCCTGTGGGATCAAGCAGTCTAAAAACAGATCTGTTAGTGATATGTAAGAAGATTTAATTACCTAAAATGTTTTAAAATGACATAAAATATCCACAAAGTGATTATAAGGAGCATAATAACTAAAGTGGGCTTGTAGATTCAGAAGAAAGAAGTCAGTTGAGACAAATCATCAGCTTTTTACTGGAAATCACAAAGAAACTTTGACTGCTTAAAACCATTTTCAGCATAAAAAATACAACACACAACAAATAACTGTCACGTCTTTTGATAGAAAAAGTGATTAAATCAGATTGTATGCAGATATTTAACCTCTTTCTTCATCGGTCCAGCTCTCCTCAGGGATATCACTCCACAAACCTGCTCAAGATGTGTCTTATTTAAAAAAAAAACACACACACAACAAAAAAATACATTGTTTCTTACTTCACCCCAACACAGTCAGATAATGTAACGCCAGGCATACAACTAGCTGTGTAAAAGTGACACATCCACCAACATCAGATGAAAATCTTATTTTTAGCATGATTCCATCTCATGATGAAGGACATATTTTGAGAAAATTAAGCTCAAATTTGCACGTTTGAGTATTTCTTTATTGAAATCACTGTGAATCCGGAGTAGATAAAAAAATGTTTGAAAAAGAGTGTATATGTGACGTAGAAGATACACTGAGCGGGCCACATCTCATTCCGATGCATCCACTTGTAGACAAAAATACATCCACGTATTTCATTGTTTTCCTCTATTGCGCTCAAAAATGTCCAACTGGATAATGTTAAGTTGGGGGTGTAAACAAGCAGGAGAGCATGTAGAGAGCTCCCAGCAATGGGGACGGGAAGGGGGGTGGGGTTGCCCTGTATCAAAAGTACACATTTTAAATGTACAAAATTGATTTTTTGCTCAATGAAGCTTGGACTTGATAAGCTTTTAGCTTATCAAACTCAGAACGTGTTTTGTTACACCCAAGATTGTTTTGAGGATAATTTGCATTGATCTTTTTATTTATTTATTTATTTATTTTTACGGTTTTTGTTAGTTTTTTGTTGTTCTTGTTAAGAAAAAAATAGAATTAGGCAAATTTGTAATGTACATCTGCAGAAACTATGTCCAAGAAAACATGACAGGTTTTTGGATTTTGGCTACAAACGTCATAATCATAATTAAAAGATCACTGAGAACACTTTTACAATAGATCAAAATATGATCAGAGTGGGACTTTCAACATGAACAATGAACCGTCAAGAATATTTATTGTGGCTGCCTCATATGAAATAAAAAGCTGAAGCACACTTCATGTCTTCCACTAAACTATATATATATATATATTAAAAAAATACTACAGTGGTGCAACGATTAAGATCGTGAAGTAACTGGCGTCTGTAAAGCGTCAAAGCTTGAAAGCAGGAAATCATCAGATCCCAAATAGTCTTCTCTCGACTGCTGTTTCTCATTACTTTATCTCACAACTTTGCCTGTAAATTTAATCTCAGCATGACTCGATTATGTTTTCAGTATGACAAATGATGGGTTGCTGTATTATTTTATTTTCCTCTTAAAATAGACTGATGGGAGTAACTTAGTTGCGACCTGGGACTGGAAGTGCTTTGTAAAATGACAGGGAAGTGTGGACCTCTTTTCTTTTTCATGTTTTGGCCAAAAGCTAAACAGAAGCTTGTGAAGGAGATTTTTATCTGTGGTCATGAGCAGGTTTTTAATGTTCAGGGCAGAACATATCACCAAATTTGATTGGTTTGATTGAATCTTTATGCGTTTTGTTAACAGAAAACTGTGTACTGACTGACTGATTGCTCAAACAATCAAGTGGGATTTTGGGTCAATGCTAATTTCAAGCTCCAATAAAGTCAGAAATTTGCCACTAACTAGAAATGCAAACACATAGCTTTTAAATTAGCTTGTTTTGAGATTTTTTTGTCTTTAAAAAAGAAGTCACTGAGCAGTGATATTTGGGTTTAATTGTGGAAAAAAAATGGTAGAGTGGGACCATATGAAACATCTGGAAATTTAACAGTAGGAGCAGCCCAGTTGGAAAATCAGATACTTTTTCTGAGTAGTCTGTCTCCTTCCAGTCACCTGAATGCCAAGTTTCACCTTTGATTATTTACTAGGGAGCAATTTTTTTCATTTTTGGTCAAAAAATGAGAGTCTCACTGGTAACAAGCAAGCAAGTCTGCAAAGTATGAGTAAGCTTCAACTTCCTGTCAAACAGCAAACTTACTGATCACATTTTCATATTCAAATCTTAAGCTGCCTCTTCTAGCCCAAATATAGCTGGATGCTGCATTTTGCATCCGACAGTGTTTTGCTTCTGTATTCAAATCAGAGCTGATGCTATCAAACGCTAATGTCAGGCCATCTCTGCTCTTGTGCTGTGCGACGTGGGTGGGTTCAGTCCACACTCGTTTTTGCATTGAAGGTGCTGCAGCACAAAATTGAAGGTGACCTAGGCCAGAAATGCTAGCATCTAAAGAATTTTGAGTCAGGCCATTAAAAGATAACAAGTATTAAGATCTTAGTTCCAGTTTTCCTTAAGATAATCTCCAGGTTAGAGTACAAGCATGTTCCAATGATGATTTTACGGCAATTTGAATGATTTACCATTGCCCTTTAACCAATATGTTTCTTTAAAAGAAATGACGATTTGCACATAATTAGGGCTAGGGTTACGGTTAGAGCATTGACTGTATATAGAGAACTGGACACATCAAGAGAGCTATAATCCAATGACTCACTTCCAACTAAATAAAGTCAATTCAGTCGCCTTTCTTCCTCAATAGGTCAGTGGCCATGTTGGAACCAGATGCTCTCAATAAGCTGTGGTCAGTCTAGATTTCTATGGCAACCAGTCTCTCCAATCAGTAGTGAGAATGTTAGAAGGCCACACCCCTTCCATTGAAAGTGTGCTCAGTCAATCAAATGCTTTGAATGTTCGAAGCGAGGCATCGGATTGGTCAGTTTATAACTTGAATAACTAGCGATAAAAAATACATCTTTCGTGAAAACATTTTTGAATTAGCAAGAACATGTTAAAAAGATGTAGCAGAGCGAGAATGGTTGTTCTGACAAACATAATGACTGAGAAATAGGTGTTTATTTCTCAATAGAAGTCTATGGGATTTTGACCTTTTGGGAGCAGAAAATACTTCCTGTTTGGAATGTGAGGCGGGAGGAGTCACTCAGTCCAGTTCTCCATATACAGTCAATGGGTTAGCATTAAAATACTTGTGGGCAATGCAGCAATGTGCGTTTTACATATATTTCCATCTGTGTTTGGCCTTCTTAAATATAGCATATTGTTGGGCTGTCCACTGGATGAATAAGTCAAAAACACTTCTTGACATGATAACAATTGTTGCATATTTTCACATAAAATAAACATTTTTAAGAGGGTAAACTTTAAAAGTGGACGTGAGAAACTTTCTGCGATTTGTGTGACATAAAAACAGCATTTGGTCTGATTTCCGGCCAAAGACTGGACTGCCGTTGGCACTGTGGGGTGGTGATGAGCTGTGGAAGGAAAGAGTAAATATCCCTTCAATCAGTGGTGTTTTTTTGGGGTCCTCTCACAGCACACCTTCCTTCTCAAACCACATTGTTTGATTCTTTGATAATAGATTAAGTTACATAATGAATCCCATCCATATCAAAGGCAGAAACAGGGATGGACTGGAATGGCTCCAAGTCTAAGAACGGGCCAAAACCACAAGGGGGAACAAACTCTCTCTTCTCTACCCCGCTCTTTGTCACACCACATACACCATTAAGTGTGAGAGAGTGGACATGTGTTGCTGATCATATGCACTCTAAATAAAATTGTGTTTAAATGCGGCCTTGGAAACAGAGAAGAGTGGGGATCAAAAATGCATTTTTTAATGATATGGACACCGGCAGTGTGTACATGTTTTCAGAGATTCAGTGTGTTGCATCAGATAACGAGTTCCTGCTCCGTTTTAAACTGCAGGCTTGCTGCACTTCATGCAGATCATATCCCTTCCTTTTCTTGCTGACTGCTCCTCCTGACTGCAGCTTCTCCATTAATTGCGTGAAAATTTTGCTGCAAATGTACCTCTCGCACTCGACATTCCTGGGTCTTAAAGGACTCTACATGCTACTTCCTCAGCCCCTCACTCCTCTCTTCCTCCCCTCTGTCTCGTTGGCAACAGAGGAGTCCAACTTGTGTGGGTGTTGGGGCTGTAGGACATGGCAACAATGTGAGTGTATTGTGGAGAATAATAACATGCCAATTCACTGCCCTTAATTACATCAGTAAAGGAGACTTTTTTTGGCATTAAGAATGTGGAGTCTCGTGGTTGAGTCCTGCATTTGCTGCTTTAGGTCACAACAAACAGGAAATAACAATATTGAAATGAAAAAAAAAAAAAAAAAACGAAGTTACAAGCAGGAGATAAGTAGAGGGTTTTTGCATATTCAAATTTCCAAAGGGACAGTCATCCAAAGTCTCTTGACTTTAACCAAAACACATGATGGAAAACCCAAAGCAGAAGGGAGACAGGAAATGAGAAGGGGTTGAGGCGTCGAGCAAAGATGCCCAAAGTACATAATTATGGATTAATGCCATAGTTCAACAAAAGCAGAAAGCTGTGACAATGACAACACAGCCTCAGTTACTAATCAACAAGTCTGAAAGCTGTGGAAATAAGATGAGCAGCTATGCTGCCACCCCATTCACAATCAAGATGTGCCAAGAAAAGTGAAAAGGAGAGAACGAAGGAAAAGAGAAAGTGAAAGACTGCAGACAACTGTTCACAGAACTGAACATGGCCAGATGTCAAAGTGTTGCTGTATTTTTTTTTTCTCATTTGCTCTTTTTTCCCTTCTTTTGTCCTATTTTACTTAAAAATGCAAACAGAAATCTACCTTTGGTGAACACATTTATTGTTGGAAAAAAAGACTTTTAGTTAACAAAAAAGTGGGGTTAATGTTATTTTTTTGATCTTTTCAACATGATATTATCTTATATGAGAAATAATTTCAGGATTATTAACTATTTCATGCTTATAATGCTGTGAAATAAATATTTCTAATTAAATGAGTAGTAGATTCATTTTTTTATTGAACCAAAAAAAAAAATCATGATATATTTTTGTGAATACTCTTTCATTCATCCTAATTTTGTTGACTGGCTGACTAAAAAAAAGCTGAAAAAAGTCTCACTTTCTTTGATTGTTCGTTTTTTTTCTTGTTTCTCTTATTTGTTTGTGTCTCAAACTGGCAAAATTAGGCCTCCCTGACACATCAGAGTGAAGTACAACAAAGAGAGTCGGCGAAGGCTGCTGACGATCACACTCGTCCTCATATGCACAAGAAAAAACTGACGCAAAAAACACTAAATTACATGTTTGATCAAAAATGACTGATCCATCATTTGGCTCTATCCACTACTTTATATGCAGACAAAACAAAAAAAAGCATAAATGAAAAAAAAATGGTGGCATTTTAATTTCTTTACTTTTTCTCTCTGGTTCTTTTCCTCTGTAATCTATAATGAAGGGTGGAATTTGGGTAGTTCTGTCTGCAGCCATGTTTTCCTGGCCTGCTCATGCCTGCCAACGCTTTAGGTACCAAAAAAAGGAGAGTAAAACACTCAAGATCAGGACGTGCTTCAAATGGGTGGAGCTGCTAAAATGTGGAAAAAGATTGATGCAAACAAGGTTTCCTTTCAGAAGTTTGTGCAGTTTTTGTTTAATGTAAACACATGGAAATATCCACACAGCATAAATCAAAGTGGTAAGAGACAGGCATACCTACGTTTACCATAAAATGTGCCACAATTTTGATTTCTTTTCTTTTATTCCTAACTCATTTTTATTTTTCATACTGTATCAAAAAATAATATATATTGTTGGTTAAAACAATAGAACAAGTAAAAATGCTGCTTTCATAATTAAAGTGAGATTAAAGTAAAGGTGAGAATACAGGAAACATTAAGAATCTCTGTGCAGCACCTCAGCGATCGTTATTTTCTGATCTTGGCAGCGTCTAAAATGGTCCATTGCAGTTAAATAATGTTCATTCCTCACTAACCACAAAGTGGGCATTCTCTGAGCATTCCTCTAAAACCCTGCACTCTGAGCACCAGCCCCCCCAATCCACATAAACGAAGGGGTCCTCACATTGTGGCGTCACAAAGTTAAGAACAGCCCCTTCTAGGAAGAGTCTGTGCAACCAGTACCGCCCCCTGGCTAACACAAACACACACTTTCTGATCAGCAAAGTGTTTTTGTTTTATAAGCATAATATGTACATCCATCTTTACAAAAGCTCAGATGTTGTTTGTTTTTGTGGGTGAACCACAGACGGGCTTCTGAGATCGGCTTTGGGTTGATGTCATGAAGTGGGCGGCACCCACAAGGAGCAAAAGGCGGAGCCTCAGAAATTAAGTCGTATTAAGGAAAAGAGCTCTCAAAAATAACGTATATTTCATGAAAATTTGGACTTTAGTGTGCCAACAGTAATAACTTATCATATATAAGAATATAGTTTACTGTGAAAGGCTTGAGAATAGAATAATATAGGCTCTTTAAACAAAAAAATCCTCTTTGAAATATTAAAATTGTTGAGAATGCACCGAACCATCCATCCATTTTGCGAACCAACTGGTTCCTTGTCAGGGTCACAGGATTGCTGGAGCCTATCCCATCTACTTTCGGGGGAGGACACACTACATGGCTTACGAAATCAGATGTTTTATCCATTTGTTTATTTTTTACAAAACAAGGCAAAAGAAAACTAACAAACAAAAAACACATCTGCACAATTATAAAGGCCCTGGATGCAGAAGAAGAAATTGTGACACTGGGCAGGTATGAATTCCAAAATAAAAAGCACTGAGATCTGTTTTGTGGCTTAAAAAATTAAGTTCCTGATAAAAAATGTTTTATTATTCTTAATTTTAAAGCAAATTCGTCTTTTTTATGCCTATAATCTCTCGTGTTGCTGTTTTGAAATGCAGAATCTGATATAAATTCAATATTTTTCAGGGCTTCCAATATTTATTTATATAAATTTTCAGATTCAATATTTTTTATTTGTCTTTTCCTATATTTTTAACGCCGTTAGTGAAGGCTGGAAGTCAAGAGAAGGCGGAAACGTCGCAGAGCGAGGCTCAGTGGATGCAGCAGCAGCCGCGCTTTATGTCCCCTTCATTTCCCTTGCAAATCAGCCTCGCATTCTTACAGTTTTCGCAGTTCCCAGCTCCCTCTTTTTTTTAACTGAAACATGCCCTGAGTCAGCGAGGCTCATTAGGCAGGATGAGACTATTACCAGGCGTGTTATGCTGCTCCTAACAATGGGATGTGATCTGGTGGTGGAATGCCAGTCTAACTGAGTTCATCTCTCTTCCCCCTCTTGGTATGTGGACCATCGCTCCCTCTTCCAGTATTGCACTTCCCAGCATCAACAATAAATTTGATCGTTGGAATTTGTCGCAACGCTGCAGTCCAAAACAAACATCAAAATGTATTTAAACGTGAATAAGTCTTCGTTCGTTTGAGACAATTCAGATAAAGCTCCTACTACAGTGAAATTCCTGTGATGTGCTTTCATTCATTAAGCGCTCTCTGCTAATTTAGGTTAAGTTTTTCTTATTTTTTAGATATTTACAGTGGGGCTTTCAAAAGTCCTAATCAAAAAAGAAATGGACAAGTTCCAGGGAAACAGGACCCAAGCACCCTGAAGAGGCTTTCTGCACCACTTTTATTCACTCCTGTTCTTTCTCAAAGAGTTCCTCCTGAAAGTATTTGGCAAACGCTTCTGAAAAAAGAGAGTTTGAGGGAAGAAAAACAAGTCGTTCTTCAGCCACCCACACCCCATCTGCCGTGGTATTATCTTCTTTTATTATCTACAGATTATGGGCGCTGATATTATTTCTCCAGTTTGGTCTGATAGTCATTGCGATTGTTGTTCTTGTTGTGTTGTTTTTGTTTTTTTTTGTGTAGTGCCGTGATATGAGACAGGCCGGGAGGGGGATCCTCCCCCATGTGCATCTAATCATCCATTCAGGACCCTCTTAATGGCTTGTCAGTTCCCGTTGCCCCTTGCATTTTCTGTCCAATTAATTCCTTTCTAGCTCTCCGGATAAAGGGACACAATGGGGCCCCTCCACAGCATAATGAATCATTAAAATTCAGCAGCGCGGCCCTGGCACTTGGCTCCTCTCTGGACTGGTTAGGGACGGATGCTTGGCATGCATGCCAGGGCAAACTTGAGCATTCTACCCACCAGACCAGCGGAGATGGGATCTCTTCTCATTCCTTTTCTTTCGGCTGCTTTAGTGGAAAAAAAAATGCAGCTATTTTGATAGATATACCAGAGCTTAAAAAGAATGGCAAGTAAAATCATTGAAAGGTCAGAAGAATTAAGCAGAACAAAAAATGAATTTTGCATTTGACGATCAATATGTATAGGCGATAAAACAAATAGCTTCCAAAAATAAGTTTAGAAGAATCAATTTCACTGTCGGAATATTTGTCTAGTTTCAAATAAATACCAGAGTAAATGTAAATAAGAACAACAGATATAAACATCACAAAAAAGTATCTTTTATTTATTTCTTTGAAAAAAAAAAAAAAAAAGACCAGCGGATGGGTTAGCTGTGCAAGTGTAATTATAGTTAACAGAACAACAATCGTTTTCACAGCCCCTCTCAAATTATACAACATAATGATATACAAACCACAGTTCTGTGGACCAAACTTGGCAGATGGTGCTCTGCACATTTCTCATTTAGTGTGTCACAGAACATTGCAAATAAAGGCTGTAAGGAATGATGAGATCAAATTAAGGACATAATGAGAAGTAAGTTAACCATCACAGTCTCTGACATGGATGCCTGATATTTGTTAATTATTTAACTTCATTTCAAAAATACTGACAATAAGCGTTAGAAGGCACAAAAATGTTTTATGTAAGCAATGAGTTGGCACTTGATGGTTGATGAGATTAAAATGGGGGAAAAAATACACTTCATTTCACTTTTAACCCCCTTTGAGGGGAAGAGATATTTGTAGCATTCGGTTTACATTATGTCGCAGGATCCCTTTCCCAGAGAAATGGTTCGCACATGTACATGCATATTCTTGGGTTGTCCATCGGCGCGTACAGAGCATCCAGCTGACATGTCAGTCAGAGTTTGTGGTGTTACTTTACCCCATTTCCTTTAAGCCCAGATCATGACTAATCGCGATTTGACAAGCATAAATTTCAGGCACCTGTTCTGCACTTCTGTTGGTCATGTCTGTTTAAAAACTTGGAATGGAGATGTTTCTGGAAATTGGAATAACATCAAAACTGTACTTTTTTTTCAAAATAAAAGCTGTAGTCAAATGAAAGTTTTGCTTAAAAAAAAACATTAATGCATGAACATAAATACATATAAGACTTTTATGCTAAAATGACACTAGAATCATAAGAGACATTTACTTAAGACTGAACCACCGATGCAAATAGTGCCCGGCAATAAAACTCTGACAATCCATTTCATTTGACTTCACAAAACTGGTCCCGTCTACTTTCTGTACAGTTAGTCAAACTGTTTCAGTCCTGAAATTCAGTAGCAGGTCCTTGTTTTACCTCAACTGTGCACGTAAATGCAGGCTAAAAAGAAAGGGGATGTACAGGATGTAGGCGTTAGTCCTCACGGAGGAGTTCGGCTCACCAACACAACTTCTCGTGTGACTGTACAAGAGTGTTGTTTTTTTTTTTTTTGCTTTTTTTTCCAATAGCAACAATATAACTTTGTATAAAATCAGCAGGCACTTTTTCTTGAGTTTATTTCACGCTCCTTCCTTATGTCCTTTATTCGTAGTGCATCAAACTGAATGAGTCCCTGCTTAAATCGGGTGTTTTCCTCAAGGTCGAGACAGAGTGGTATAGACAGGCTGGTCCCAGCTGGAGGAAGTGGGGCTGTGAGTTGGAGCCATGGACAGACTATTTAGGATGGTGCTGCTGTAGGGCCGAGTTGAATGAAGGTAGGGGTACTGGTAGATGCTAGAGGGGTAGCCGGAGTAACGGTTGTAGTAGCTGGAGCTCTGGAGGTCAGTATAGTCACACTGGGAGCTGGTGAAAGAGGATGCAGCTGAGGGAGCCGATGTGGCCGAGGTGACGCAAGCCTGGCTGCTGTAGGAGCCGTAGTCGGAGTGCGACGGCGAGCCGTGGGAGTGCTCGCTGTAGTGGCTGGGACTCAGCTGCTCCGTTTTGATGTGAAGACGGTGCTGGCCCACCTCGCTGGTGGAGGAGGAGGAAGAAGACATTGTGCTCTTTCGGCTCCAAGAGGAGCCGTTGCTGCCGGCGTGGCCGTACGAGGCGGGGTAGGAGCTGCCAGGCACTGGAACCGGCCCATGACCGTGATCTGAGGACAGGGCAGCGGAGCCTGGGGTATGACCGTTGAGCGGAAGGTACTGGTCAAACTCGTGAACGTCGAAGGTCTCCATATTGCTGATGACATCAGTGCTGAGCTCAGAGATGTCTACATTGCTGAAGTCAATGTTTTGCCGGCTGCTGTCAATTAGACGACGGCCTTCGTGCTTCAGGTCCTGCTTCACACCGTGGTGCAGATCTGTTTTGGGGGTTGTGGGTGGAGTGGGTGGACCGTGGGGCTGCCCTGAAGCAGAAAGTATTACATTAAACTCTGAGTTTTCTGTGTATTATTATTTCCAGTTGAGTCGGTTCACGTACCTGCGTGGTCAGGGTGGTGGTGTCCGTCAGTCATTCCTGCCATTCCTCCCATCCCAGGCTCAGATTTGTACATGTGATGAGCCATCTCAGCCCCGGACTCTGAGTCACTCTGGCCCGGTTTCACGTTCTTCCTCCGTCGGGGCTGGTACTTGTAGTCTGGATGATCTTTTTTGTGCTGAACACGGAGTCTCTCTGCTTCATCAACAAATGGCCTCTTCTCACTCTCTGAAAGCAAACTAATAAAGGAAAAAAATCTGAATAACAATTTATTTTAAACTTTCACATAGCTGGTTTTAATAAGAAGTTAACTTTATAATTAGTGTATTAGTGAATTCGGTGTTTAAAATGAATTATTCTTATTATTTATTACATTAAAATGTATTTTAGTTGGTCCAACAGCTGAATTTAAATGTGAAATAAAAATAATTTAAAGTGTTTTTTTCTTGTCAGTATCATATTTTATGATGAACTTACCGCCAGAGTTTTCCCAACGTCTTGCTGAGCTCCGCGTTGTGCAGGTGAGGATACTGGTCTGCCAGCTTCCTGCGGGCCGCCTGCGCCCACACCATAAACGCGTTCATGGGTCTCTTGACGTGCGGTTTGCTCTTCAGAGATCCGTTCCCTCTCACGGGCATGGGCACCAAGGACCAATCATATCCCTTAAGGACCTGAGAGACCGCGTCCCGAATGCAGGCTGGGAAACGCTCGTCGTCCTCCGAGTCCAGCTTCTTGCTCAAACCGGCCAGCAGTGATCCATGGCCGTCGGAGCCGGTCGGTGAGGACGGAGCATCGGAGTCAGACTCATCCTGGGACATCGAGCTGTTGGTCCCGGACGGGCTGCACGGCTGCTCGCTCACACACTTGTCGTGCTCTTCTGTCATTTTTAACATTTCTTTAGTCCAAAAATAAAATCCAGAAATCTTCTCGGCCGGGGATGGGGGGGCGCGTCGCTTCTGCGGCTGTGCGCTCAGCCGGTGGTGCGCGCTTTTACGCACGGTCGGACTCTGATGGATTCCTTCTGTGGGGTCTGTCAGCACCGGACCGTTGTTTTCCCTGTTTGTTTGTCTTGTTTTCCGAAGCGGTCGGGGGTGCGGCCGTCAAAGTTGTGGTCCACAATATGGGCTGAGGAGCTACACGTTGCTGCAACTTGAGTTGGAGTTTTAAATTCGTCACCCCACCTGCCGCCTGGGATTGGCTGGAGCAAATCACCACTTTTTCCCTATTGGCTCAACTTTTTCTGCAGGCTCCAGTTTTATGATTATTTTCCTTTTGACTGAGTTTTTGCTGGAACCACAAATATATAAGTTATGTAAATAAATATTTCATTAGAAGTAAGTAATTAAAACACTTAAAACACATTTGGAAGTTCCTCTTAAAAGAAATACCACATTAATATAGAACTTTTTTTGTGTGTAAAAATATAAATATTACCAGAATTTTTGACAAAATTGCAAGAATTATTTTAAAAGTTTCAGAAGATTTAACCAAAGTTCAGCAAAACATTATAAAGCAAATACAACAGAGTAATTATTGTCCTCAAAAATTGTGTTATTTCAAAATAAATTGAGTGTTTTTAATTCTTTCTAAACAAAAAAAGTTTGCTCGGGTATACAAGTAGATGATTAGTCTACTGTGCATCATTTTAATGTTTTAGTGGCAAGGGAAAAGAAGAGAGGGGTACATTTGAATATAAGTAAATGTCTCTGTGTCAAACGTTGAGTTCCATGTTAGAACTTGCAAGAACCTTGATAAGTCCAATTTTTCTTGGGCCTGTGTGATTGCTGTAAGAGTGTTCATTAACTTAATATATATAAAAAAAAGGAAGTCAATTTGTTCTGGCAGTCAAATCCCCCAAAAGTTACTTCTCACATCTAGTGAGTCATCCTTTTTATGACATTAAAAGCACATTATAGAGTAATGCAGATAAGCAGGTAGATTAAATCACTGCCTTCATTGCAGGTGTCTTTGTTCATGTATTGTGGGATGATTTTTATCACTAGCCTCCCCATGAAAAGACAAGGTATGTTTGTGCTCCGCGGCAGTTTGCTTCGCTCCATGCACACTGCAGTTGGCTGGAGGAAGACGAGTGCTTGTGGAAATAAAACTCCTGCTTACACAGAAAGAGTTCACTGCAGGCAGCCAGAGTGAGGATCACATATTAAGGTAAGATGCATCCATTGTTTTATCTGTTTCGTTAAAAAAAAATAATAAAATAAGGCAAAAAAAATTGCTTTGTTTTTTTTTTTTATTCATAAAGGAACTCAAAAATGTAACTGTCCTTTAGGTCAACTTGATGCTTTCGTTTTGTAGCAGCTGTTGCAAGAGGAAAGGAGTCAAGTTCAGAGTGTGTTTGTGCGCACGCGTGTTCGTGTGTACATGTAGAAGAGCGGGACAACAGTTAGTCGTAAAGCATGAACGCTTCAAGCTCTTCCTGCAGGATCAACTGAGTAAGCACATGTGCAGCATGAATGAGTACATGTGCAAAACATGTGGAATTAAAGGGATTTCAATTCATTCCTGTTGTTTGTGCTCATATATGTTGCATCCATGCTGGATTTTATTATGTATATAGGTATTAATCTCTGATTTAGGTACTTGATGGGGTTAACTGCTGGATACATTATGAAATATAACATTTGTTTCTCGGATTTCTAAAAAAAAAAAATCTGATGAAAGACAGCTTCTGTTCAATAAGATTATAATTTTTGACCATAAAGACAAACAAAGGAGACAGGAAACCAGATTCAAGCCTTCCTCATGCATGCTTAGCTGTGGGGTTTTCTTGATTTTTAGAGGAAATAGCAATGAAAAACATGAAACCATCCATGAACCTGAAGCGTCCCCAAAACTTCGGGAAGGTTTTGATTATCCTCCTATTGTGAGATACATCTGAAAAAGAAAATTGTGGAAAAGATTGTCATATTTTTGGAGAGGACGACGAACGTGGCCCCCCTCCCCTTTCTCTTGGGCCCAAGTTGCTTTTATGCCACATGTAAATTATACTCCACGGCTTCTAATGTGCATACAAAATGAAATTACACAGCCGCCCACAGGAATCTTTTTCCCTTTGGTCCCTGCTTCTGTGTTTTAATACAGTCAGGCACATTTCTTCACTGTGGCCAAGTTACTGGACGGTGTTGAGCATTTTCATCGCCACAGAACTGCACTTTAAAGAAGAAGCGTCAGATGTGCAACAATGGAAAAACCTTCAGTAGCACACAGAGTTCAAATAGAAAAATCACATGTTGGAACAGCTGTCCTGTAACTGCAAGATTCAAGAAGTTAAAAATGGAAGAATTTCTATCAAAACGCCTTTTACATTATTTAGACATCAGTGCTTCAGTCAAACTAAGCCAAACGGCAGGTCTTTATTCTGTCAAATACATAGAAAGCGGTGAAGACTGGCATCCCTTTTATGTTAATTAAGACAATTTTATCTGCTGCAAACTAGATTTTACCTTTGCATCCCATCAAGCAGACAACCTTTAACCTTTTTTGCTATGATCGCTAATATGTTGAACGTTCAAGAAAGTGCTGAACGCGCTTTTAGCATATGGTGTTCAGACTAGAATATTGCTAAACGATACTGACGCACAAACCTACAGTTAGAAAAGGCTTGGTGTAAAATGTCAAAGTGGTGCAAATCTGGCAAATCTCGTTCTTTCAGCTCCATTCCAATATATGAAGACTAGGTGTCATATAACCATAATCATTACTTTCTCCTTTGTGATCAATTTTCAAACAATTGGCTCTTCCATGAAGCGTCAAACGTCACTACCACATCTGAGTCCCTGATTGGTCAAAGTTTGACCTGGTAAACCTCTCAGGACCTGGCGTCCACATACGTGGACATCACATTTTGAGTTATATTTCCACAGCTGTTAATTATGCCAAACTGGGGCTCTATGAATACATGTTCAGATGGTTAGCTCAAATATTAGCTCGGGTAGAGGCTAACTTGAGAATGCATTTTGTACATACAAACATACAAGCCCCATATGCGTCTATACATGCGTTTACATTGACTTTTTAGAGCAGGGGTGTCAAACTCAATTGCAAAGGGGGGCAAAGTCTAAAACACACCTTAGGTCGCGGGCCAAACACGATAAACATTTATTGAACACTCTAAAACTCAATTTTTAAAACTTTTAAAACGCAACCTTTTAACATAACTATGAATAAAAACAGGCAGGGATATTATTCAAGAATAAATCAACGTTCCGTAAATAACTTTTAATATTTTACTCTCCACAAAAAAATATTTACAAGCGCAAGGTAAAATTGGGCCATTAATAACAATAGAATAAAATTATATGGAGGGCCGGATCCGGCCCCCGGGCCTTGACTTTGACATGTGTGTTTTAGAGGAAGTGGTTGCTTGACGCACCCTAACTTTTTGACCATTAAAGTGATCAACATGATTCATCTGATCCTGATACAGAAAGAAGCAGCTTGTGCCGATATGCAAAACTATACACAGGAAGACAAAAAAAAAAAAAAAAAAAAACTACCACAAAAAACACTATAACTATAAAAGAGACATAAGGCTTGGTTCTGCTGTGAGGGAACAATGTATCAATAAATTCTTATACCAGGAGCCAGCTCAGCTGCAGAACATCGCCACAGCGACCGCCTACACCAGACGGCAACAGGCCCCACTCCACAGTTATGAGGCGGCGATGCTGGACCCCAGCCGCCCTGGCAAAGGGCGAGTAGCGTGGCAACAACCACTGACCAAACCGGCAAGCTGTGGTACAAAACAGGAAATAAAATCACTATAAAATGAAGGTTAAAAATAGATACATGGCATGTATTTTAAATTATATAAATGAAAGTAGGTTCTTTAAAAAAAGAAAAAAAATTGAAAAATAACAATAAAATCACTTTTATGTAAAATAACCTAAAGGAATGTTCAAAATGCTGGTTGTAAACCTCTTCGTCTTATCATCTATGGCTTTTGAGGCCCTGAGCTTCTCTACCAGGCTGTTCCAAAGGCAAAGACCACAATGGCGGAACAAACCCTCACAGTAGGTTTTGGTCCTCATCTTAGGGACGACTAAAAGCCTGGCGCCAGAGGACCTGAGGGACCGCCAGGGCTCAAAATTTAAAAGAAGATCCTTGAGATAAGAAGGCCCAAGACCATTAAAACATTTAAAAACCACTAAAAGAATCTTAAAGTAAAGTGTTGCAAATCAGCGCATCAGAATCCGCTGGAATCCCATAAATTGCGTAAACGGTTGAAGTCAAAAGAACGTCAACATTGGAGCAGTTTCAAGGATTGATAGTTTTTGAGAATACAAGTGGAGAGCTAAAACTGTTTCAAAAAAGACATTTCTGTTTTACAGCTTCAATGAAATGATTTGACTTTCACATTTGAGATCAAAAGGAGCAAATTTTCCAGCCAAGTTCACCTACATGTCAAATGAATCTCCCAGTGCTGAGAGCTTACACTTCCCAGTTTTGCTCCGCCTCCACTTTTCCCAACCGCCCCGATCTTTGCATGACGGATGCTTTTCCTTTCGGGCTCTCCACACAATGCATTTTCCAGGTTGTCTACTTAGCAAGGTGGAGGACTTAGGAATGTTTGACTTTGCTTCTAATCGCAGTCCATCCCCCATGACAGCTGCTGCGCGTTCAGCCCTCCTTTTAACCTCTGACCTCAAAGTATCCTAAATTCACTCTAATAAAACAACATAATGAGGGGTTTACCGAACCAATTCGAGGTTTTATTAAAGACTATAATAGTAAGAAGGAGCTATAAAGGGTGTTTTTATGAAAAAAAAAAAATTAAAGGAAAGAATTTATCCAGAAGTCTCTATGCGTTTGGCTATCAGTCCCTTTAGGGTATAAATGTCTGGGGGAAAAATATTTTGAATGTTTCCAGATTATTTCCTGTCACATAAGGATTTGTGAGGCACTGGTATGAAATCAATGTTCATTTGAATTTGTTTGTACAGAAATGGATGCATTGACAGTTGCTAGAGTTGCTCACTGAGAACTGTCAGTGTCTTTTAGGTTCCCTCTCTAATCCATAGTGTTCTGGGTCTTGGCGGTGTAGAGCTTTCATTAGACCCATCCCTTCATATGCACATTTGTGAGGCCCAAAATGGTTTCGTTTATGACAGGAGAAGGTTTTTTCTCTTAAAAAAAGGGATCATTTATGTTTCCAAACCATTGGAGACTGAGCTCCGATGTCTAAAATCCTGGTTAGTTTCCTCAGATATGACAGCCTAACTGCTTAGATGTTCAGCAGGATGACACTTTCCATGACATATCTTGTCCCGGAGGAATGTATGCGGTTTCTCTCTTTCTTTCTTCAAGGACAACGTCGAAAAAAAACTTTATTTTTTTTGTCTGATTTTCTTTTTTGCTGGGTTGGTTCTCATCCATAAGTTGCTAAATTTGCTTTTAACTTTGAAAGTGCAAAGAGCTGCTAGTCCAACTCTTGCTCCACAACACTATTTTCAGGCTTTATCGGACTTTGCCTCTTATCTGTTCACGCCACTGAAACAAGAACGAAACAAACTGCTCCGCTCATTTCTGCGTTAATTTCCAGAAATCAGGACTTTTTAAATGCCTGCGCAAATGTGGAAATGCAAGAGAGAGTGGCACACGTTAGAGCGCAGAATCCCCATGTGTCCAATTCACATATAACAGGATCATTTTGAACTATTAAAACCATTATTGGTGAAGCGGATCAAATTCTCTAATTAGGCTTCAAGTAAAGCAGCCAAGACTTTGGATGTTTATTAGCTGCAGTTAGTCCGTCCGTCTCCAGCCAGTCTGCAACCTTTAAAGGAACTTTTACATTGAAAAGTACTTCAGCACACCTGCTGCTAACCACATGAAGAGTGTTGCAGTCATCTTGATGAGCTTCATATTACATTACATGATACAACTTACGTTAGAAACTTTCCAAATAGCCGGTCCGCTTATTCCATTTTGTTGGTAACCATGAGAAACACCAGATTCCTAGTTTTTCCAAGTAACTGTGCACATATGCTCTCTGTTGTCAGGGCTTATCCTTACCCACCATAAACTCCCACCATGCTCTGAATTACAGACTAAAAAATGGTGTTGCAACATTATCCATAGATTAACACCATGCTTACAAACTCTGCAACAGCGCAGAGCCTCAGATCTGGTGTCAAAACGGATCAAATGGAATCAAAATGCCTCATTGGGGTATGCGTCATAGCTGGACAGAGCAACCGAATTTTGTTCTCAAGAAAAAAGCATTGTTGGGATACCCTATTTATTCAAGGCACACAAAGAGCAACTAAAAACCTGTGTTTTTAAAGACAAACTCTTATGTAAATTGTGTTTTTGGCATTGTTTTTGTCATGATAGAGGGTATATGTAAAGGAAATAAATCTTAAAATTACAATTTTGAGTATTTCTTTATTCAAATAGCCGTGAATCAGGAGAAGACGCAAAACTCAGTTGGTAAAAGCTTGAGGTTTACATGTTACTAGCACATACGAACTCCCTGCTCCTCTCCATTCCGATGCATCCACTTGTAGACGACTAGATCCATGTACGTCTCTGTTTTCTGTTTCTGAAATGGTATCTGCTTCTGTACAGCTAAAAAACTCCAGTAGTGCTCGCTACTTTTTGTTGCATTGCTAATGTTAGGTTGTGAGGGGCCGTAAGCTAGCAGGAGAGAGTAAACAGATGGACAATGGAAAGGGAGCGGGTTTACTCCATGCCAACAGTCCCGCCCACAACTCAAAGGTCAAATTTCTACTGCTGCCCTGCAGAAACTAAGACTACTAAATTATTATTTTTTTATTTTAGATTATTTTTTTTTACTCAATTTAAAGACCACAAGGAACACTTTTAAAATAATTCAAAAGATGATTGGAGTTGGACTTAATTGGCACATTTTCAGTTAGACCATACTTTGGATCCATCCATCCATTGTCTACCTCTTTTGTGTTCAGTCCGCAGACAGCAGTCTGGGTTTTCTGACTCTTCTTCCAACTCTTTTGGGAAGATACAGATGCATTTCCAGGCCAAAACAATGACCTCTGAGTAGCATTCTCACCACAAGATTAAACCAGTTGAACCTCTGCTGACATTCCTGGATGTGAAGAACCTGTGAAGAAGCTGATTTAAGAACTCCTCTCAGGTGATTCGGCTTTAAACTCTCTTTGAGGGGGAGACCTCAGCCACTCTTCAATGGAAGCTCCTCTCTGTCATGTGTATTCTCTGTGCAGCAGCCACATCTCATGCAGGTGTAGACTCACTGATCATTAGGGAGCCATGCTTTCTGCCTCAACATACTGGTGCAAAGTCTATAAGTCATTACTTCAGTGGCTGAGCGCAACTAAAATAAAACATAATCTTAAAATATTACCAAAACAACATGAAGCAATAAATGTTATTTCAAGATATTTCATATATAGTTTTTCTTCTGTTTACTTTTTTTTGTCCATGGAGAACCCTTTTTGTCTATAATCCATGACAGGCTGCAAAGCTCCCCTACCAACTGTCACACTGGTATCTTTTGCCTCAGGCAGGAAAAAAAAGGAAGCGCTCCCTAACCGTTTCCACTGGTTATGGGTACTGGGTATTTCCTGGTAGCAACTTCACTTTTTCTAACTGTTAAAACATGCAAAGTAAAAAAAATTGAGTGGAGCATCTCTGCGTAGTCCAGTATTTTTTTAAGTAGTTCATTAAGCCTGTCCTGTGATTTTATATCATTTTTTTAGGTTTTTGTTTTGAGTGAAACTGTAGGTCAGAATGGGGAAACTGGACGGTTATTTCAGATTTTCTAGTTCCAGCTCTCTTATATCACTTTATTATCATTTTTCAGATGTCTTGAATTTCAAACAAAACAGGATATGGAAATATCAGGCAGAAAAAACAAAAAAAACATAGGTTCTCTTTGGGTTTACTTTAGGACTGACCTTTTCACTCATGATGGGATTTGGCCCTTCCTAGAGGTTGTTTGTTTTTTCTCTTTTTTTCTCTAATGTAGCCTACCTAATACCTAACACATTAGCTAGTTTGGGTCACACCACTTAAGGGCACAACGGAGCATTTGACCTCCGCTCACTGGAAGCTCTGTTCAGCTGTGAAGGCTATCAGTGAGTAGATGAAATTACAAATCAGCGGAAGATCACCAGCGTTGGATTCCATTCACCTTGACTTACTTCCTTGTTTTGTGTGCGTCTATGTTCTGACTCCCTCTTTTTTGCTGCCATCACTTTCATATTTAAAGTTTCTATGATTTTAGTTAAAAAAAACGACTTTTTGATTATGGAAATGAGTTACTAACAGTGGAAATGAAAACAGATGCAAACTCAAAAGAATTTTTAATTCGATGTAAATGCAAAATACTAACTTTTGCCAAGGTAAAGTAACTCTGCTAATTTGGGTGGCAAAGAGGAACAAAAAGGTGAAAATAAGAGTTTCTCATACACAAACATTTAAAATGAGGAGTTAATACTCTTACAATATTTGACAAGATTTCAGCTTTGCATCAACAAAAAAAACATCCATTCGATTCGTGATGCAATGTACGACCATGGAAACAATTATGACTTTGGATGTGTGGACGAATGTACCTATTGCACGTTTTCTTTTAAGCCTGGAGATTTTTATGGAGCCAAAAACAAGGAAATGAGAGAAGTGCCCACCCCCTTTTCCTGCCGCTTGCTACTAATAGAGGCCCCTGAGACAGCTTTGCCTACATTTAAAGCAGAAAATAAATCCATTCGGCTATAATGTCCCTCATTTGCCACGATGCCGTTTCATGCTACTCTGCAAAAATCTATTATTCATATGTGTCAACACTGGTTTGCTAATTGCCTTTTAACCAACTTGTTTGAGGGAATTAAAAATTCTCTAAAAGTGTGTGCACACTTATTCACATGCACACTTTATACTACTCCTAGCATGTTTTATAAATATTTTTTTTTGTTAGTTGATGTCAGAATCAATCAGAAACAATGACACTGGCTCCTCCACCTAACAATTTTAGCTTGACTTGTGCTTTTACAGCTCCAAACTTGAGCATGTGAATTTATGACAGCGGTAAAATGAGCTTCTGGAGTTAATCTTCTAATGACGTCTCTGTGCCCCTGCCATCCACACGTCTGTGTTTGAGCCACAGGGAGCAGTCACTGTGGAAGGACTTGCTCCAGACATATTCTTGTTTTTAGGAGCATGTTTTCAAGACTAGACTAACATATATTTGAGGTTAGGATTGTTAAATTGCTTTTAGAGTGCAGTGTGACATGAGGGTTGGACATAATATTATAGATGCATGAGAACCATTGCTAGTGGCATTGCCTGAGAGAAATATTTGGTGATTTGGAACAGAATCCTCACACAACTCAGCCTGTGCTATAACATGGGGAAGGTAGCTGGTGTTTGTTTTATAAAATGTTTTTAAACCCTTTATATTGTTTATTTAAAAGTATATAATTTACTTTTTAAAGCAAGTGGTCTATATTTTGCATGAAGTACAAAAATGTCAGTCACAGAGTGCGCAAGTTGTCCCAATTTAAAAGATTTAGAGAGATCTATAATGTTCATTACAGATACATTTCAACTTTGAGACAAAATCCAAACAGAAAGAATCCAGGAAATCCCATTGTATGTTTTTTTTTAAATCATTTATTTGTATAACCGTGCACTAGATAATTTGTATTTGGGTGGGTTACATTTTGCATAATGTAATCCTGGTTGTCAATGACAGATGTCAAACAGTTCTTGTAGGATTTCACCAGGTTTGCACTGTAGCTGTTATTTTGGTCCATTCTTCCATGCAGATCTTCTCAAGAGCAACAAATTACTTTCAAGAAGGGCTCTTGCTGGCTAACATAGACTTTAAGCTCCTTCCACAGATTCTCTATGGGGTTATGGTCATAACCTTCATGATTTTTCAATTTTTTTTTTTTAAATAGCTGTGTTTGGGATTATTATCATGCTAGAACAGGGGTCTGCAACCTGCAGCTCCAGAGCCACATGTGGCTCTTTTAACTCTCCATAGTGGCTCTCTGGCTGAAGAAAAATAAAATAGTAATATTAAAAAAATTGGAGATGAGCTATTATTTTAGCAGGATGCTAACGTTTTTGGCTAATTTGTTATCTATTGACGTTTTTCTGGGATAATTTAGAATTTAGCTCTTATTTTAGAAACAGGCTAATTTTTTGACTAATTTAGTTACTGAGGAATTTGGGCTATTTAGGAGTTCAGCTAGTAATTGAACAATGATCTAGCCTTTTTTGGGCTAGTTTGGCCCCTAATTAAATTTTTTTATGCTAATTTGGAGTTTAGCTTAAATTTTAGCAACATGCTAACATGTTTCGCTAATTGTTAACTACAGGAGTTTTTAGGCTAATTTAGAGTTTAGCTTTTATTTTAGCAACATGCTAATATTTTGGCTGATATAATTTACTGAGGAATTTTATGCTAATTTAGAGTTCAGCTAGTAATTAAGCAACGAGCTAGCTTTTTTTTTTTTTTTTTTTTTTTCTTTTTTTTTTTCTTGTTGGGCCTCAACTGAAGGTAAAAACGTTTTTTTCAAAATCCCATTTTGAGAAATGCTAGTTTCTTTTTTGATTTGTGCTTTTGTTCATTCCAAAAAATAAGACATCATTCATATTTATTAAAAATAAATAATTAAAGTCATGAATGCAAATCCAAATTTCTTAAAGGCTTTAGCAAGCCCAACAAGCCCAAACGCCTCTTTTCCTGTTGAGGTTGCCGACCCCTGTGCTAGAAGATCCAGCCACTTTTCTTTCTCAATGCTTTCACTGACAGAAGAAGGTTTTTGCCCAAAATCTCACAATAAATTATTTCCTTAATAAAGCTCAGTCGTTCTGTACCCATTACAGAAAAGCAGCATCAAACCATGATGTATCCACCACCATGCTTTACAGCAAGTAAAGTGTGTTTTGGATACAAGTTATCATTTTTCCTCCACAAAGCACAGCGGTGGGGCGTTTATACAAAATAGTTATACCTTGGTTTTATCTGACCAGAGGGCCTTCTCCCAATCCTCCTCTGGATCATCCAGATGGTTTCTGGAAATCTTTAGACAGGCCTGGACATGTGGTGTTACTGTGGTTTCAGCAATCTTTAGATCCTTGAGCAATTCCCCCCATGTACTTCTGGCCTATTTCTTCATCTTTCTTAAAATCCTTTGTACCCCACCAGGTGAGATCTTGCATGAAGCTCCAGGTGGTGGGAGATCATCGGTGATCTTGTATTTCTTCCATTTTCTAATAATTGTTCCAACAGCTGATCTCTTCTTATCAAACTGTGTGCATATTGTAGATTGGTTGATCTTAGTCTTGTTCAGGTGTACAATGTTGTTCCCAGTGTCCTGTGACAGCTCATTGGTCTTGGTCATGGTGAATAAGTTGCAGCCTGACTGTTTAAGAGTGTGGACAGGTGTCTTTTATACACATAACCAGTTCAAGCATTAATACAGCTAATCAGTGGAGGATATGAGAGCTTCTTAAAGAAGAAGTGGCGTGTCTGTGAGGGACAGAAATGTTATTTTTTTGTACAATTTACTAATTTTCTATATTTAAAAATCATTGAATGTGGTTTACTGGATTCTTTTGAACAGTTGACTTTTATCTATAATGGACATTACAGACCTCTCTGATGTATGCACATATGCATATATTTGAGATCCAGACACTGCTTGTTGCTACATTTATGTGATGTCCCACTATACACCATACATAACACTTGCCGCCTTTTTTCTTTCTATCTCAACTGTCCATCTTCCCTCCTCCTTCCTCTCTCCTCTCCTGGTTGCAGTTGTATTTGTGCGCCTTGGGAAGATTACAAAGAAGTGCTTTGTGAGGGGATGCAGCTGCTGAAATCTGACTAGATCCAGCTGAAGAGAGAAGAGAGCAGGTGGGTCAACAACGCCACCCTGCTGTTCCCAGAATATCAGGCTGCAGAGCTTCGCCACCCTCCCCCACACAGACATGCACCAACACATGCACATCCTCAGACCTGCCAACCAATAAACATTACATTGAGTCAAAATATGACCCCAATCAGCGTCAACAAAAAAAGTGGCGCTGAAAATGATGTATTTGTGTGAGATGACATCAATCTTTCATGCAGAATGTTGATAGATAGTTCAAACACCAAAGACAAAATCATTCCCAAATCATCTTTTGCTTCTTAATTTTACGATTAATACTAGTTTTGGGAATACAAAGCAAATGCTGTAGAAAGCAGGAAGATCCTGGCAGCTTTTGAAGTTCAGATGTTAACAGGTCAGGATGCTGCCAAAACGTTGGATTTCTGCATCTCAACGAGGACATCGGTAAGATGACCCTCATCCGGCTTTGCACAGCTCACAAAGAAGTGGTAGGAGATGGGAAGAGGAAAGGAATGGGGAAAAAAGAGAGGAAGTCACACAGGCAGGCGTCCTTGCTCTTGTCAAGGTGGATCGGATGTCATACCATCTTCTTTGAGGGGGGGTGCACCGATGCAACTCAAAATCCAAAAGTTATAAACACACTCATTTAATGTTGACGTCAAAGTTATTTTTTAATGTACTTTTATAAAAACTAATAAGCGTGAGAAATTTTTAACAAAACAATTTTTGTATTAACTTTTTCATCCGTCTTAATCTTAACATGTTTCCAAAACAAGCATTTTACATTTCAGAAAAATTTTTCACTTTTAAATGTATTTTCCATATTTGTTAAACATGGTTCTACTTTGTATCCAAACTGAAGGTTTTTGACGCACATCCTCCTCCCACACAGCTTTATGTTTGCATGCCCAGCCATGGATGCATTATTCAGCAACACTGATGACAGCAAGGCATTTCTGACTGTCTGACAATGCACAATAAAAAAGCTCTGTTCTGTTTTTTAAACAAAATCAAGATTTTTCTCCATTAGGTAATTCTGTTTTTTTTTATTTACGCAGTACCCTTTAGTTCAGGGGTCGGCCAGCTTTAACAGTAAAAGAGACATTTGGACTAGTTTTCTACTGATCAAAATCTAGAAGGAGCCATATAGATTTACTTTAGCCTTTAGAGCCTTAAGAAATTTGGATAATTCATTACCATTTTAAAAAAATAATAAATATGAATTATTCATATTTTTTGGCACGATCAAAATCAAAAATATGAAAGGAAACTAGCATCTCTCAAAATGTGAGTTTTTTTTTTTTTTCATTTTTACTGTTTAGTAGGTAAAAATGAGTAAAAATAGTACACGCCAAATTAGCCAAAAAGCTAGTTCGTTGCTGGATTACTAGCTAAACTCCAAAAAATAGCCTAAAATTCCTCAGTAAACTAATCTACTAAAAAATGTTAGCCTGTTGCTAAAATAGAAGCTAAACTCTAAATTAGCCTAAAAAATCTCAGTAGATAACAAATTACCCAAAAACTTTAGCTTATCGCTAAACTTTTAGCTAAACTCCAAATTAGCATAAAAACTCAGTAGTGGCCAAATTAGGCAAAAAAAAGCTAACTTGTTCCTTAATTACGAGCCTAAAATTTCTTAGTAAACTAAATAAAAAAAAATTAAAAACTTACTATTTTTTTCAGCCAGAGAGCCACCATGGAGAGATAAAAGAGCCACATGTGGCTCTGGAGCCGCAGGTTGCAGATTCCTGGTCTAGCTGAATTAAAAACAGTCCCACTCTTTTTTTTTTATCAAATCTGAAGAAAATTCATTTTTTAAGTCAAGAATGTGGCAAGAGTTTATAACAAGTTTAAATGAGACAGTGCTGCCCTCACTTGATGCACTTTGACATCTAGTTACTGAATGCATGAACTGCAATTTGCATGAAAGTTACCAATAAAGACTTGCCTACCGCATCTTTCATGTGCATCACCAAAACGTAGCTTTTTTAGACGAACGTCACAGTCTGTAAATGTATTTTTGTTCCAAAATTTGAATAATTCTACAATATTTTTTAAAAATCTTTGAGTTTTTACATTTTTACACTTAAGTTTTATTCAGATTCTTTGTCACCCCGTGTTGAATTACTACAGTGGTCGAGACCCACCATTGCAACAAAAAAGGTAACTGTGCAAAAAAAAAAAAAAAGAATTTCTGTACATAAAAAGAAACACTTGCTGCAAATAATTGTGTTTGCAGATTGTGTTTTATTTTATTTACATCAGTGTTTCATTTTATTTGCAGCAGTTGCTTTAATTTGTAGAGTTTCATTTTTGGTTTACACAGTTACTTTTTTTTTATTTTTATTTTTTTTTTAACTTTGATGGCAAGTCTCAGCCACCATAATTCATAAAATCTTCTTTTTCTATTTCAAGTATAGATAATTCACTACACCAAGGAGAAAACACCTCTCTTTAAGAGCAACTAGTAAAACATAAAACTTACTGTACATTCTTGTTTATCTCAATGAGTATTCTCTGTTGAGATGGCTACAGCCTATCTTCAGTGCCTTCCTTTTATCTGTCACACAGTTAAACTAAATTAGCAAACTTCTTGTGTGTTTTTTTTCCTTTATAAATTGTATCAGCATCAACAAGATTTCCTTTCATGTTCCAGCTGTCTTCCACCAGTCCTGTTGCTATAGTTCTATCTGAACACTGAGTTCTGTCACATGATATCAGTTCCATCCTAGCACCATCACATGCTCCCACCAGGCTCCTGGCTGCCTCTTGCATCAGTAAGGAAAGTACATCTTCCTGTAGAGCTCCAGGCTATTATTCATCTCATCTGATGCTTTAGCTCATGTGACCAAAAATTACAACACATTCTAGATAATTGATTGTAAAAATGCAGACTTTTTAGCCATCTGGAGAGGATTTTTTTTTCCCAAAAAATTTTAGAGTGTGGGAATCTCAAGAACATGTCACTGCTTTGTATCAAACCACAACTATATCATCAGCCTTGTGCTCACTTGAGAATATTTTAGATGTAGGTGATTTTTTTTTGTTCTTTTTTTGGAACCGATTCCTGCCCCATCACTGTCATTTAACCCCATAAACACTAATTCATGTGTCTTGTTATATTTGTTTAAGGTCTGTAAACGTATCCAGCCCTTATGTGTGAACTTTAAAAAAAAAATGAAGCCATGTGGTGGCAATGATCAGATGCCTCCCAGTTTAGTGCTGTATCATCTTAACCGACGTCGGGCAACTGCATCAAATGAAACATTTCGCTTCCACATCCTTGCAGTGTGAGAGTAATGGCCTCCACATTGCCTGGTGAAGCATCACCCCTGATTGCCATCATTCTCACATCTGCTTCCTGGAACAGCAGCATGGAAGTCTCCAAAGAGCTCCCAGTGGAGTGTGGGGCATGTGTGCTCACATATGAGGCAAGAGTATGAGACGGCGGCTTGCCGGTGTGGTTTATTTTCAAAGGGTTGAACTGAGGATGTGTTGAGAGGTTGAGGAGTTGAGAGAGCTCTCTGCTCTCTGGTTTGGGTTTCACCTCCCTGGGACACAGCTGGGGGGCGCTGGGTTGGGGGGGAATGTGCAAAGATTTTGTATTTAGACAACAGCACAAACACGACAGAATTTCATTTTCTGTGTCCTTGAGAGGCGGAAAAAGAGGAAGACGTTCCCGGCTTTTGCAATATCTACTTCCTTTCTAGCTGCAAATCCTTTTACATTTTTTTTCCTTCACAGCCTTAAGCATCGTGTAAGCAAAACAAACATGCAAACAACCAAATTGAGCTGCAGCAGAACAGGGAAGTAGGTCCTCCACACCAGCACCATTTAACTGTCATATTTACACCATTCATTTCCCTATTTCTCTGCAGCCGCAGAAGCATGTGTAGTGATAAGCATCACTCCCCATGGCTCACTTTGCATTGAAAAAGAGGTCTGGGTATTATGGAAAAATGCATATGGGTAAAGTAACGTTATTTGGTTATTCAAAGCTTTACCTTGCTCTTTTCTGGCCTACAGGTTAATGTTCTCCAGCTGCCACGGTAAGCTGGGAATTTTTTGAATGCAAACTAAGATGCAAAATTCAACATTTGCATTACAGTACTATTGCAGTCCAGAAGGCAAGAGCCGAGTTAGACCTGGACATTATTTAACCTCAGTATTTGAAAAACATCAAATTAGCCTCAATGTGTAGCTCTCTAATCAATAATGCTTTAATTAAATCTATTTTTTCTTTTTTAGTTTGCTTGCTTCTGTCGCTATTTTTACTTTTATTATTAACATCCACATCTCCCTTCCAGTTACCTGGCTCCCAACAAGCTACGTTTTTTTAAACAAATACCGAACATACAGATGTTGTGCTTTCTTTTTGTCCCTGAACCACTTATTTGTTTTTGCTTTTTCATTTTTATTTTAGCCCTCACAGTGGAGAATCGCCCTGCAACCAGTGAGACGGCTTCTGACAATGATTTTTACTCAATTTATATAGAACTTAGGACGCCCTAACGGCACGATTTTATTGAAAAAGTAAAGGTTACATTTTGATCCAAAAAGTTAATACATGCATCAATCTAGATCAACACATTTAAGTATCTTAAATATCAGTTTATCCAACCAATGTGCTTTTTGATTATATCTGAAATGCATTAAGTCAAACATCTTTATGAATTTAATTCATATAAGATCTTTAAAAAGAGGAAATGAAATCTCACATTATGTGCAGCGCAATTTTACATGAATTACAACACCGTGCAATGCAAAATGCAAAATCAAAATACAAGTGTTAAAAAGCAGGTACATTTTATGATTTAGTTAATCGCGAAACATGTTTAAAGGTTGTATTTGCACAGAGCGTCTGCATAAAAACCAAAATATATAAAACAAATCACTAAGAGTTTTCTTTGTTTTACACTTGTTTGCTTTATTTAATTGGTGATCCATTTTACACAGCTGTCATGGTTGTAGTAGAGCATACAAAATGCTATTTCGTGGTCCTTTTTTGTTCTTTTTTCTGTTATTTCTAAACAAACATATGAAGAATATTTCAACATAATATACTTCATTTTTATATTTTTGTTTTTCTGAAAGTTTGAAGAGATTACCTCATATTTGGAGGGATTCTGGTTTTCATGAACATTGAATTTAGTGTGACTGTCACCTGTAAAAAAACAAAAAAGTGTATTTGTATTTGTATTTTAGATACTTCAAATTAGCTAAATGTTCAAATATTTTCTGTTGTTGACTTGTTTATTACTATTATTGTTGTTTCTTGTGTACATATTGAAACACTGAAGGCCTGTAACTTCTATTGGGAGAAGATGCACGTTTCACATCATTGTAAATGCTTTCCCTGTATTTCCCCCACCTACTTGTTACTTTCGGAGCTTCCTGGGTCTTCCCCATTTTCTACACCCCTGTCACCTTCTGTCCCCCAGAGCATCTCTTTGTTGTCCTTTTGAAATCAGTGTTGCTAAGCTCAGTCATCCTTGCTGACTCATGTTGTCTGTGAAAACCACCTTCTGGGGACTGTGGAGCTTCCAATTGGCTCCCTCATGTTTGGTAGAGAAGAGACCTTTTCCCCCTGGTTTCTTTTTCTCTATTTAATCCTATCTTGAGTCATTCTCTGGGAAAAAGAAACCAGCACTCCACAGAGTTGTCAGGAGAATACACTCTCCGGTTTTGTTTATGAAGGGTGAGGTTATTCTTCTTTTCATCTCTTGAGGCGGGACCACACAGCGTGTGAAAATATGGCTCACAGACACACCTCAGTTTCCATGCATAACAGATTGCACATACAGTGAATGCGTTCCACTAACAGTGGATGATTATTCATGAGAAACATCCCGGCTATGCTTAACGCGCTTTCACTCCTCAGGAAACGGGTAGTTCAAGGGTGTCAAACATATGGCCCGCGGGCCGCATCCGGCCCGCCAGATAGTCTAATCCGGCCCAGTCATGAAAAGAAAAAATGTTAAAAATGTATCCCATTCCTTTGTGCAAATTATGGATATTTAAAGAAATGGCTGCAATGTGCAATTCCCCCACTAGGGGAAGCAAAGGAAAAGAAATATCAGCATGGCGAGAGATCAAGAAATGGGGTAGATGCCCTAGACCAGGGGTGTCAAACTTAATCGCACAAGGGGCCAAAATCCAAAACACACCTTAGGTTGCGGGCCAAACAGGATAAACATTTATTGAACACTCTAAAACAATTTTTTTAAACTTTAAAACCGTAACTTTTTAGCATAATTATGAACTAGATATATAGCATCACCTGCGATGATGCTAGTGTGAATGTTGTAAGCTGAATTTTGCCGCCAAATATGATAGTGCTGATAGCTGAAGATGATGAAATTGATAGCTGAAATTGCTGAAGCAAATAGCTGAAAGTGCTGAAGCTGATAGCCAGCTAAAATATTAGCTAAATGCCAAATTATCCAAAAAAAAAAAAAACTTTTTTTAAAAAAAACCTAGGTTAGCCCAAACAGATAGCATCTAGCTGAAAAAACAATTAAACTTCAAAATAGCCTAAAAAAAACTAAGAAAAGCCTAAATTAGCCAAAATAGCGAGCATGTATCTGAAATATTAGCTAAAAGATCTTAGTAAATGCCAAAATAGTCCAAAAAGCTAGCACAATGCCAATTTTTAAAACTTAAACTGTAACTTTTTAACATAAATATGAATAATAAACAGGTAGGAATATTATTCAAGAATAAATTAACTTAAACCTTAAATAACTTTGAATATTTACTCCATAAAAATATATTTTGTCAAAATTATACAACTTACAAATAAGTGCAAGATAACATCGGGCCATTAATAACAATAAAATAAAATGATCTGGAGGGCCGGATAGGATTACCCAGTGAGCCGAATCTGGCCCCTGGGCCTTGACTTTGACACGTGCTCTAATCAGACATGACTAGAAAAAAATAATCACTTAAGTTTACCAACTTATAGTAGATAAGAGTTATTTCTTGTCAATGCAAATAGCATTTTTTATTGATTTATTGCCAAACAAAAAACTATGTTTATGTTACACTAAGCTTGCCGATTTGCGTGTCCACAGTGAAGTTAATTGAATGTGCTCGGTGCATCCAAATGCTTTAAATTTGCAGGTAATCAATTACATTTACCACCGTGACATGCTTGGAGTAGCAAAACCTTGAGTTTCATTGCCCTGGTGTCCTCCACATAATTCAAACCATTCACTCAAAGGCTCTGACGATTGCAGCAATCGAATTACTGCAGCGTTCAGAAATAGATTCTAACTATTTTGAAACAAACTTTGAGGGGAAGCTGCAGAAGGCACCTGTGTTCGCCTAAAATGAACAGCTCAAATGAATTCCTCATGATCCAGCCTAATTATGAAAGCTGAAGGACACTTCTACTGGTAAGTAGTTCAAGGATAAAATATTTTTAAAATTAAGATTTATATAATGTGCAATGGAATCATTGGGAACGTGAAGGAGGTCAGGAAGCAAAGCAGGAAAACTGAGGCAAAGGCTTTGACAGACAGAGAAGTGTCTGCTGTCAACAGCTTGTCAGTGTGCTTCCATATACATCAGCCCTCTACTCCTTATTATTTGTGCTTTCTCTTCTGGTTCCATTTTGCCTTCAAGAGAAGAATTTGAAGTGGCCCTCTGTGAGTTTTGTTTTCTGACTTGGCTCCGCCTGTTTTGTCTAGTGTTTGAGCTTTATTGGGTTCTAAATTCAATCTAATGATGTACTTACTGCTCTGACCGAGATTGTTTTCTGAGGTCTCTAAGTGGCAGCTGTCCACTTAACTCTTGACTTAACTCGTAGCCCATAGGGGGGCAAAAAAAACGTCCCAAACACAGAGAAACGCACTCATCTGCTTTTTCTTCTCATCGTAAATGTTTTAAAAATACAGCTCTCCATTGTAATGTTTGCAAAAACCATTTCATTTGAACTGCATACAAAATCTGTATCTGTGTGTTTTACTTCAGTTGTACTTGCGGGGCAGATTCATGGAATAATAAGTAAAAATAAATCCATCCTTCAGGCAGAAATTGAAGATTTCTGAAAACTCAATTTTCTGAGAATAGACTAAATTCTTCTTGGTGGGTGGAGGCCCACTCCAGTTTTTACTTCATTATCAATGATTATCGATGCAGGAGATGGTGAATGCCCAAGAATGCTGCTGAGTTTGTGAAGACACCGGTAGATTTTGCATTTCCTCATTAAAGGGAAATATAGATGTGAGCGGGAATTAGCAGGATTTTGTCGTTTTAAAGGATACTTATGATTGAATTGTACCATAGTCTGTGCGAATACTCGATTCTTATTGGCTGGGTGTGGATTCAAAATTGATAACCCACAGTGATAATGCACACCTAAATAATGAGTTCCGGTCACATGGCACAAATGTTCTGTATCACTCCGCAGGCTTCTTTGAAACAAAATTTTGCTTCATCATGTAGACCAGGGTTCTGCAACCTTTAGCAGTAAAAAAGCCATTTGGTCTTGCTTTCTGTTGATGATCAGAACATATCTATGGAGTCTGGAAAGTTTTATGTTGACACTGCTGTGGATTCATTGCAATGTATTTTTAAATAATAAATATAAATTGTGCTACTTTTGTGGCATGAATAAAATAAATATAATAAGAGACTAGCATTTTCTCAACATGTGAATTTTTTTTTTTGCATTTGACATTTTTTATGTTAAATAAGAAGCTCATATGATTTCCTTTCAAAATAAAAGACACCTTTTGCTAGACTGGATCATCCCAATGCAGAATAAGATTATTTGTGCTTTAAACTAATAAAGAATCAAACTTTTTTTACTATTTTAAATTAGAGTGTTATGGAGGAAGCATGGAGTAAACAGGACCTGTCCAAGTTAGCGAAGATGTGAAGACCTTCACATAGTTTATCTTTGAGGTGCACCTTAGCCATAAATGTGTAAACTTAACTAATCTAATTTAAATAAATAAAGAATTTTGTATCCCTTTTTTGAAAAAAATGCTATTATTTTATTTTTCTTTAGCCAAAGAGGTAAGAGGTAAAAGACCCGGCTCTGGAGCCGCAGGTTGTAGAACCCTGATAGAAAAAAAACAAGCAGTAAGAAGTGAAGTCTCTGTGAACTGATGCTTTTTAACCTATCGTGACGATCCACTTATATATAGCCCTCCTTTGCCCCTGCAGACGAGACTCAGTGACTCATTGTCATGTTACAGTGACAATGTACCACAACACATATCAAATAGTCAGTTCTTTTAGGAAAAAAGCGATCTAAATTTGAAAAATAGCAAGAATGAAGCACTTAAAATCAATTCCATATTAATCTCTTTTGTAAATGACCATGGTTTAAGCGGGATAATGCTTTGCTTCGCACTTGACGATAATGCACATTTCATTGCGCATTATCGTTTACCTATCCAAAATCATAATTCACCACTCGCCCTATGAGGGACCCTATTCCCTTTTGAGTCCTATACCATAAGGTCTGGGAGTTTGAGGGTCCTGAGCAGTAGCTTTTCCTAGAACTGAAGCCTTCCGGGCACAGATCTCAGATGTTCTTCCTGGAATTTACTGGAGCTATTCTTCTATTTGGGGGGTCACAACCTCAAATGTTCCAATTATCACAGTTGCCTTCACCTTACACATTTTTTCCAGCTGTTCCTTTTGTGTATTTTTTTTTTTTACTTTCTCCCTGATGTTGCTTCTCTGGTATTCATTCCAATTCCTTTCTGTTTGTTTCTTATCTTTCTATTTACACTGATATACCTTTAATTATTTTTTCCGCCTGTGCAAAATTCCTGAAAGGGTTTCATTTCTATGATCTAAATATGCAGAACTTTACAACACAACACTCATAAAAGCAAGGCTTCCATTTATTTAAAATAAATAAGAGCAAAGCCACAGGGACTGGAGGGACAAAGCAATAAGAGAAGCACAGTAAATGTTCATGTCTCGACTGCTTTGGTGCAACTTTAACTTCTGTAGTTGTTTCTACCTGTTGAGCTGCTACACATGCAGCTACACAAAGTAGTGCAGGTCCCCCTGCAAACCCCTGACTGGTTAGCTTGTAACCCAAGTGTTTTATTGGCAACTGGTCCAACAAAGCTAATTGCTTCCTGAGGGAGTCGCCTCCTTCCATCCCACCACTGACTAACGGCCCATATTATGCGTCTTGACATCTTTGGCAATTTCTGTTTTTCTTTTTTTCTCTTTTTTTTCCATTTTGGTCACAAAACTTTTTATGACCTTGCTCAGCCACAAATCTCCTGTGGAAATGTTCCCCAAAACCACATATTTATTAAAGAGTGGTTAAAGAATTCATATTCTCCTGTTGCTACTTTTTATCGTGATTTACTACATTTGTTATAATTAATGGTTTTATATTGTGTATATCTGTGCTTTTCCAATCAATTAAAACCTTTTTAAGTAAAAGGAAGTTTTTACCTTTCATCTGTTGTATTTAAATGACTTTGATTCAGATGTGTAGCCACTGTGCATCATTCTTTTTCCTCAAACAGGATCATTCACACTTAAAATATGTTGTTTTCTGCGTTTAATCACATTTTTCACCTTATTTTCCAGAAGTCTTTTATGTTGGATTTTTAAATTAAATTAGTTTATTACTTTAAAACCACTTGTTCAATTTGCTACAGCATATTTGAAGTCATTTTCTCCTCTCCTCTTACATATAACCAGCACACATGATGTAAGTAAGCACAGAGACAGTCAGGCATCTGGATTTTCACTGTTACTCCCTAAAAGCAAGTCTTTAAAATATGATCCGTGGATCTCAGTGTGGGAGGATTTGAAAGTTTGTGATTCCTGAGAACTTCCCCTCATTTGTATACTTTTTTTTTACTGCTTGTATTTCTGTAAAATGCAGCTTTTCATCTTTTGAAAATTTTGATCTGGAAGTTTTTTTAGTGAAAATTCCGCTTCTCTGATCAGTGAGAGTAATCACTGGCTTCCGGGCCGCTCTTCTTCTCTGCTCTTGTCTCATGTGCCTCTTTGATGATGCCATTGGGAGATGTGAGATGGGTTTCAAAGGGCTGCTCTTCCAAACAGGATATAGACGACGTGTAATGAAGGCATGTGCTTTTTGGAGCAGTGATCCGATGGTGTTCTTCCACCTCCTGCTGCTCTCTCCATCTCTATAGGGCAGGTCTCGGGGAGAAGGCCTGAGGAAGAGGAAGTCTGTCTGGTGTGTGCTTCAATGTCATATTGTTGCATTGTCTCCATATTTGTTAAATAACTCTAGAACTTGTGTTGTAGGTTTAACTACACATTTACTCTAATAAAAGAAGTTAAAAAGTTGATCTTAGATTAGCAATCCATGATAAATAAAATATGAAGATTAAACTTGGCTCCAACAAAATAAAAGTTCAAGATCAGTATTTACAATTTAAAAGACTGCCGCAACCTTCAACTCTTACAGAGACATTCGGGTCAGTTCATCCTTTAGAAAAACAAGACCTGGGTTTGTATTTGTCAATTCTACCATAATAATAAATACAATTAGCTCTTTTTGCATGAATAAAACATAAATGTACACTTTTTTTCAAATTATGAAACAGTTTATAACTTTTTCTAATTTCAAAATAAAAGACACCTTTTGTCACATAGAATGAGCTCGATGAAGTTAATGTAGGGTAGTGTAATGTTAGTTGTGATTTTAAAAAAAAAAGGTTTATTTTACTATTTTTGGTAGATCTCTGCCAAAAATACCTGAATCCAACTAAAACTAAAAAGATCAGAACAAATTCTGACTTTCCCTGTTTGTTTAAACTCATAAGGCAAACTTAAATTCTGTTCAAAAATTGAAAATCCGTTTCATAATCCAGTTCGCCTTAATTCTAGTTGCTCTTTCTGACTTCCAATTGATTTTCCATGGTACACGGCACACAAAATTTTGATGTCTAAAATTTTTAAGCTCAGTTTAAACCAAAAAAAAAAAAACATATTTTTCTTTAATCAGAGAGCCACAATTGAAGGGTAAAAGAGCCACATTAAGCTCCTCTTTTCCTTCATTTGACTTGAAAAAAGGCTAAAAAGTAAAACGTTTCTTTTTTTGTACTTTTGGTCAATTAGTTTAAGTCAATAAAGCTTTGTCATTGATGTTTAGATTTTTTTAATATGTCAGATAACCATGCAAAAAAATAGTAAAATCCTTAATGGATTATCAGATTGGTTTATTGTTTGAACAAGCTTAAAGAACACATCTATTATTTTTTTTATTTTAAATTGGATTCTACTCCAATTTTGTAATTTTTGTTTGATAGTAAAAGGAGAAAAATGATGAAGGGCTACCAGAGTTATACTGATTTAAAAAAAGTATATTTTTGTCTTTGTTTGTTATATTTTTTATTAAAATAAATTTGCAGCAGCAGGGTGTATTTTATTTTGAAAGGAATTGCTGTCAACAGTACCTTTTTTTCATATAGAAAATTATAAAACTATTATAATCACACTGTAAATATTTGAAGGCTACATGTTACAAATGTGTAGTTTAATACTCAAAAAAAAAATTAAAATAAATGTATTTTTTAAACGAGGAAGTGGGACTTTATGGGTTTTAGTCAATAGGATTCTTGTAGCATTAAAGGTTGTAGACCCCTGGCATAGAGGCTTAAAATGTAAAGCCATTTTTGTGTAAGGCCTCCACTACCACTATCTGTCTATATTTTGCATCCTTAAATGCTTTGACGACACGCTGCTGTTTTTTAGGAGTTGGGTTTCTTTTAGAGGAGTCGCTTCACTCCTTACAGTTCAAATTCTAGTCCACCAAACGAACGCAGCTGATCGCACAACCAGAGAGGTGGAGAGAGGAGGAATCGTTTTCGCATTAGCAGAATCACATTTTGAGAGCGCTGCAGCATTCCAGGACCCCCTTATTTGATTAGCTGTAATGTCATAAATGCAAGAATGTACTCTCATAAATGGCAGGAGAAGCCGATGAATTACTCATTACCGTCAGCAAATACCCATAGTAGATAGCCCTCGCTGTCCTCATCCCATGGGCCACATTGCTCTCTCAATCTGCAATATGGAGCATAATTATACTAATTTCTTTCAATTGCATTAGCAAGGGCCTGGAGAAAAGAAAGGCTGTCTTTCTACGCTGGAGTCTTGACTATGCATTCAGCCTCCATGCATGCAACTCAGAGAGCAGTACAGGGGGAGGCTGCATGACCTTAGGCTTCCCCCTCAACCTCCACTCCTTTGCTTGCACTCCCCTCCATCTCCTTCCTTCCCTCCAGTTTGTCCCTCTTCGCTCACTCTGTGTTCTCCTCCCACATCGACTGATTCATCTGATGTTGAATGAAACTTGCAGAGTTAATAAATACTGCTGCTTATTCAATATGAAGGGGATTTTTTTTGTCTTTGTGAAATACAACATGACTTTCACTGTTTTTAGCCAATTTGGTAATATCACAGCTTCAGTAATAAAGAAAGATTTAACTGGATCAAAGAAAAAAGTTAAATTTCATCAAATATTAAAACATTTATAGATGTAAATGTCCAAAAATGCAATGAATTAATAGAAATGTTCTAACTTATTTTGCGACCAAACTACAAAGAAGTACATTTGAATTAAGTTGAGTTATAGTAAGTTTAAATGGCCATATATTTTCCTCTTTTTGTCCTCCCGTCCCGTAATGGCCCGGTCCCCCATGACCAGGTCACATCTGATCGGCGTGGTGAATGAGTGACTCTGGGGGACTGCAGGATGCTGGTAGTGGGAACACTGCTCCCGCTATAAAAGGCGCCATTGTCCCGTCTGGCTCGCCAACGTAGCCAACAAATGAATAAATCAAAGTGGAGAGATCAAGAGTGGAGGAGAGGATGGAATGGGAAGAAGGGGGGAGCTATCTGACATCTGCATTTTTTAACTGGCATTGAGCTATAGAAGAATGTTGTTATCATCCGCCCGCAAATGCCACTGTGGTGAAGTATTTTACATTGAATTATAGCATAGACTGACCTCCTGTCGGATTCAAACGTCCCCTTTGCTAACAGGTTTCTATTTAGTCGCAGCTTCAAAGCAACTTCTGTATTGATCTCATGTTTAATTCACTTTGGTGTGGATGATTTGTGTTTCTTTGTTTGTCACAAAATGCTCAGATCAGGTAACAGCTGCCATTCATGCATCCTCAT
>NC_050519.1:11451360-11485420 GCF_002922805.2 Oryzias melastigma
AAAAAAAAAAAGAAAAAGTAGGGCTTTCAGCTTTCATTGACATCTTTAAATAATCATTTAAGATATTTCATAGCTGATAAAAAAATGTTTAGGCTTTCATTGATTTTTCAAAAATATTGGTTCAAGTGTTGCCTTTTAAAAGCATTTGAAAACGTTGCTGTGACTGGAAGAATATATCCCAGTGTCGCTGAGTAAAGCCCCGTTTCCAGTGAGCAGTCCTTTACAGTAAGGAGAGGAATGGTCCGATCCAGTTAATTCTCGTTTCCACTGAGGGTTTTGTTTTTATGGCGCATGCGTGATGTAGACCGCTAGCATCCCGCTAGCTCAACCTGTGTCACACCGTCGCCAAGGATGACAAGGAACGTTTGTAGTTCCACCGCAGACCAGGCCTTGCTGTTTGCAGACATTTTCAATAAAGACTTGTGATTTAAAAGAGTACACAGGAAACTGCAAAAACCAGAATGCTTACAAACACTGGAAATGTTAGCTTAAATGAGCGCTATATTAGCGCTTTCTAATGTCATCATCACTTTCTGCCAATCAACGGGTGGCTAAAGCGGCTCCGCCCCAACCGTTTCGTTACATTTTTCTACGGACCTACAACGGATAGGGGTCTTCTGTTTAATGGGTCTTTTTTACAGTGGAAACGCTCAAAATACCAAACTGGACCGTACCGGACCGCTCAGTGAAAACGAGGCCTAAAAGTTCTAGATTGTTTTTTGTCAATATACTGAAGTGAAAGCAACAGGTATGATGCAACAAAGTTGAAGTCCCATCAGTTTTCACACACCGAGAAGAGTGACATTTGTTCTCATTGAATTTGACTCATCCCCTGATGGTGGTGGTGGTGGTTTAACCCCAAAATCCGACCTATAATGCTAAACAGGGAAGCACTGGTCTTTGGTATGACTCGGTCTGGAGTTGAACCCACGACCTTTCAGACTCAGGGTTGACACTCTTTCACAAGACTACTGTTCTAGTCAAAATACTGCTAGAATATATATATATATATTTCCAAAAGTAACTTAAGTAAATGAAACTTGTTACTACCCACCTTGCCACCTTGCTAAATGCTAAATAATTTAGCATATATTTAGGGTCTATTCTATAAAAAATAACCAAGACAGGTTAAGTTGTCGATTTGGTCCACTATAGTTGTGTTTTGTTGCTGTTCAGAAGAAAACAAATAAATTAGATACACATGTTCAGGTTTTTTTGTTCCCTTTTGTTTCCAAAAACATTTTTATATTTAAAAGGCTTTTTGAATTCCATCCAAATCTGTTGTTAAAGTGTTAAAACAGTTGAGTCCTCGAGTCTTCACATTTCATACCTCCAGGATAAGACTATTGTTGCTTTTTTATGTCAACATTTGCATTGTAAAATGATCAAATCAGACAAGCAACAAAAATGTGGACTCAGTAAATGATATTCTTCAAGTTGAAACAGAGAGTTGAAAGGCTGAGGACAGAAAGCCTTTTGGTATAACTGTAAAAGCAAGGGGACATGGGAGAGTGCAGCAGTGCAAGACAGGAATGAGCTGCTGGATTGAAGCCCTGCAAAGTAAGCGCTTGCAAAATTGAAAAATTATAATCCAAATTTAGAGTCGAGGAATTGCCAACTCCCGATGGCTTTCCTGGAAGAAACGTTCCCTGACTTACAAACATTAACTGAACCGGTGCCGGTAACTCCTCTCTCCAGTGTTCACACTTTAAAATTAAAATAGTCAGAAGGAATGATCCGACTCCGGCCAAGTTTGGAGCCGAAGGACAGCCGCCCCTGCAGAAATCCATCCTGATGTGTTTGATTATTCACAAGTTTGCACTCACTTTAAATCAGAGTAGATCAGGAGGAAGTTTGAGTTCACTTTGGGATGCAGCAGGTCAGCTGAGTTTAGTTCCTGTCACTGTCATCCAAAATGATGTATGTATGAACATCTATTTATCACATAAGAAGAAAAAAATGTTTATCTATTTGTTTGATTTAGACTTAAACTTAAAATCTGTGTTTTTTTTCAATAAATTTAAAATATATTTCCTAATTTATTGTCAAAATATTCAAAAAAATTGAAATAAAATGTAATGAAATAACACTATTTGATCCAAATGACCGCCAAATTGTTTACAACTCAGGGTGCCACGTCTGTTGCAGTGTGCCCTGTCAGTGAGCCAGCCTCTGCCTGACCTCTGCAGATTTACTGCCAAAGTACACTGGACCACTAGTGAATCCCAGCAACAGCAAGACAGCAGCTGGCCCCCTGATTCAGCTCAGCACAGTGAAACTTTGCTGTTTCCTTAGATCCCAGGTGTGTGTGCCCATGTGCAAGTTTGTGTGTGCATAAATGGTGGCCGCACAATGGCCGCCCTGTGTGACCCTGTGCATCTGTGTCGGCTCGGACAAGCTCCACTGTCCTGCCCGCAGCTTCGTCCTCTCTTCAGTGTTGACGGCACGCTACAGGTGCCCATCACATCTGGTGCTTTACACAACCCCACACATCTGCTGAAGCACTAATCAGTTCAATCAATGCAGCCTTCTGAAGAACTCACCAACAAAACCAGTTGGGGTTTAACGAATTACCTCCAGTTGCTACTTTGAGAAGAAGGAAAACTTAAGTGATTTTTTTTTTTTTTTTGCTTTTTCAGAAGCCACAAATGCATTCATTATTTGTACAGGCCACAAGTCTACAACCAGGCCTCTGCGTATTAATGAAACTCTGTGTTTGGGGTGGGATTTGAACAGGCCCCGCACTGTTTTTCCAGCTTAAACCCCCCCTTCCATCTTTCACTATAGCAAACACATTCTGCACATAGTCAGAGCTCTGTCCAGAAGCAACTTCTGTTTGCAAACTCTGAACAAGCAGAAAAGTTTGGTTGAAAGGAGCCATTTAGTTTAGAAGCTAAGAGAATATTTGTGGATCATTCTGAAACTCTTAAAACACAACTGTTGGTTTTTCTGCAAAAGAAAACTCAGATTTTTTTTTTTTCGTTCAGACCTGATCTCTATTTGCAAATTAAAGAAGAAAACTGGAGTTTCAACTTCTCCAAATTCAAACGTTAGCTCATCAGCTAAATCCATAGATGAATATTTACAATGTCAAATAAACATGTAACATTTGCCAAAATTATATGGCTTTTCTTAACAAAAACAACAACTAAACATAAAGAAATGAAAGGAAATAGACAGGATAATGGATTGAATATGAAAGATAAATATAATGTATCTATAATACAATGATAAATAAAAAAATATATAATAATATTACATATAATGCAATAATCATATGAAATTATATGTTAAAATAACTATAAAGTAGAAAAATTGTTAATAAAAATTGTGATGCAACCACAAGTGGGCACAATCCAGTGCTCTAGAGTACCAGTCCCAAGTCTGGGTAAAAAGTTGGGTCAGGAAGGTCATCTAACAGAAACACTAAGCCAAATCAATCATGTAAATCAAAAACAGAACTTTCATACTGGATTGCTCATGGTCCATGTTAACAATGCCACCAGTGCTGTTGACCTACTGGTTGCCCTTAAAGATTGGAGAAAGGAATAAGGGACTTTGACAGAAAAATAAAAATCAGAGTTATTCCTTTTTTTTTATCTAGAATGAAGCAATACAAAAACAATTATCTAGCATAAGCAACTAAAAATAGGACTCATTCAGATCTAAGTCAAGTCCCTTTTGACACATTTTGTCGCCTTTGTGAGACAGCCCAGCAGCTGCTGCAGTAAATCGATGTTTGCTGCACTGCAGAATCAGGTTATCACTAATTAGGGAATATAAGCACCTTGTTGAGTGTTTAATCTCATTCTTGGTTCTTATGGAAACAAAATGTTTTTAGCTATTTTAAAGAACCTTTTGGGAGATTGTTGTAAGTTTCCACCAAACTGTTCCACAGTTGTATCTCCCAAGAGCCTTTGCAGATGGAGCAAAACTTCACTAATCACTTGATAACTTAAAGTCTTACTCATCAGAAAAACAGTTTTTAATGTAAATATCTGAAAGTGGTCTCACCTCACAGTGATGAAGCCCTGGTTCATTTCCCAGCAGGGTCCTTTCTGAATGTAGCTCTCATTTTCCTGTCTTTACGAGGGTTTTTTTAGGGCGCATCATCAAGACAGTCCAAAAACATCGCTAATCATCACTTAGGTGTGATCGTTGTTTATTTGTGTGGCCTTGGAATTGACCGTCAAACTTTTCTTCCTCCTGCAATGACTGGAATATACATTTGTTTTTAAATGTACAATGTTTACTCAACATAAAATATTAAAATGGACAAAATAGCAATAATTTGACTTATACTGTTCCTCGATGCATCTCTTCAGAGTTCCTAAGTGTTGAGAGAAAAAAAAACTATTACTAGTTTACTATTACAGTTATTTCTGTCTCATTAGGTTTGGAAAAACCAGGTAGACCTCCTCCAAGACTGTCATGTCAGTTACTAAATGTTATTGTCAATTTTGTTTTGTATTAGGAAACGTCTTGTTCTAGGGTTTTTTTTATTATTATTAATACTGCAATAACATTAATTGGTGCTTTGCCCAAAATCTCACTATCCTCCTTAAAACATTTTGAAACTAATAAAAATAAAAGCTAATAAAATATCCTAAAAGATGAATATTAAATGAAAATAAGACATTGATTTTTGAAAAGTTGTTTAAAATAAACATAAAAAAATCCAGAAAATACTCATAATGTGAGCTTAGGTAAATGTTATAAGGTTAATCAGTATCTTCAAACTGTGATCAGTCAGTATGTTTGGAGGCAGACAGATTTCAGAACAACCTCCATTAAAGGTCAACTCCAAGGTCAAGACAGAGTTCGGCCTAAAATACTGGACCAACGTCTGCTGACAGGTGGTGGAGTCTCATTGACAGTCATTCTTTTGATTGACTCGAAAGATTGTGCAACACACTATTAAGTTACACAGATTTAATTATTTTTGTCCTGGTCTGTTTTACTCCATTTTTAGTATTTCTGTTGAACAGTTTTGTTGCATCCGTGGAGGACATATAGGAGAAGACATACAAGAAAAGAAACTGCAGATGTGAAAAGACTTAAAACATGATTCCACTCCCATTCCAAGTTTTTATGAAGTTTTATATATGACATCTAATTGTTCAGTAGTTGAATGTATAGACAGACAGGATTTAATCAGGCATGTAGGACAGCTGAGACGGGGGTCCTGAGAATAAAATGTGCAGAATGTACCCCAACCATGTGCTCAAAGGAGACTTACTTTGAGTACAGTGTACTTTTTTTCTGCATTTTGGAGTCCATTTGATTTTTTTTTTTTTTTTTTTTTAGGTCGTGTTTTATATAGTAGGCACAAAAGATGCAAATACGTACCAAAGTTTAACTAGTTACCAGGTGCATTTCCTCTTTCTCCGGTCTGGAAATTTGCATGACGGTCTGAGTAGGAAGCGTTGCCTGTGCCACCTGTTGCTGAACCGTCAGCTACGCTGTGACGTACTTGGAGTTTAATCTCTTCCTCTTTAGTTATTTTTATTTCACCAGAAACTCTACTCTAATGTTTTGTTTTTGTGATTTCCCCTTCAGAAGCAGATCTACCATCAATAGCATAGCTTTTAAGAGTCATCATGGCGACCAATTCCAGGTCACGATGGTGACCGGTGTGGAGCAGCCTTCAGGCTGGTGCACCCTCCCATCACCTCCCCCACCTCCCCTTTTGCTCTCGCTTTGGGTGGCCCGTATTTATGAGCTGCAGCAGCAGGTCATCACTTTAGTGAGAACACTGCTTCTGCAATGGGACTGTTACTGGGTCACCCCTGGAGAAGAAAACAACATTTTTTATTTTTTATTTTTTTTGTCGTTCATGTGCATGCACACTTACTAATGTGAATTTGTGTGGTGTTTTGGACTTCCTGTGTGCAGACGAGCGGGGGCAGTGGTTGTGGGGGTGAGATGACCCTCGACCCTGACCACATGTCCCGGTCCCTCGGTTCATCACCCACACTTCCGGCTGCGTGGCCTCTCTGCTCCTCTCTGAGTTATATCTCCTTACTCATCAGCATCTGTGGAGTCCTGCTGCACTAAACTCTAGGATACTCTGTATGGCTACTAAGTATTTATGGATAGAATAAAATAATACCAAAAATGCATTCTAGTAGCTTTTTTAAACAATAGATGTAACGATCCGCTTCTGGTGTTTTTGTGCAGGTGTGGGGACACTTTGTTGCCTCCTCTTTAGCGGCATAAATTCTCGACAACAAGATAACTAGATATTTGATGAAGTTCCAGGTAAGATGTTGGAGCAAAGAAATGTGTGAGATTGACAACAGACAGTGGTTCACTCCATGCAGCTGCTCAGCATCGGCCTGCCAGAGCCGCTTAAAACTGTTCACACTGTCTTTTTTTTCACTCTTCTTTTCCAAAGCTTGCCTTTTTTACTTACTCTCATTTGCAAGCATTACATTTTTAGTTGTAAATGAGATGAAAAAGTGTTCCACACTAAGTAAAATAATGAAATAGTTATTCCATCTTTAGTTAAACAGAACTAAAGTTAAAATTAGGTTACCAGCTTTAAATGTGATTATTTTATGTTTTATTATCTATCAAAATAAAATTAAAGGCCTGTTTAAAAGTCTGTTTTTTCATAGAGTCATTAAAATCGTATTTTCCAAAGTATAAGTCCGGAATAAAAGTCGCAAGAGCAAATAATATTTAATCAAGAAGAAGAAAACCATATAAAAGTCGCTCTGGAGTATAAGTCGCACTTTTAGTAGAAAAGTCTGACGTTTCAGAACAAATCCATCAAGCTCAACGTAGCTAAAAAAAAAATAAAGAAACACAAGACTACTAATCTTTTGATCTGTATAAGAAAAATATCAAATTTTAGGAGGTAAACAATCAGATTTTCTAGGGTGTTTGGCTTCTTCTGCTGCTGTCAGTAGCAAAAACTTCGGATGCAGCGCCCTCTAGCGGTTGTTAGCGGAAAAAAACGCTAAACGACAACTGGTGTTCACTGGAAAAATAACAAATATATAACCCTTTTGATGTAAAAAAAAAAAAAAAAAAAAACACAAATAAGTCGCTCCTGAATATAAGTTGCACCCCTGGCTAAACTATGAAAAAATTGTGACTTTTACTTCTGAAAATACGGCAATTAATAAACGTAATAAATGCATATTTCCAGGACATAAATCACATCACCATAAATATAGTTTTAAATTTTTTCAACCCATTCTGTCACTTTTTTATTGTAGACATGTTCTAAAAAATGTATTCCATGGACGCATTTGGTCTGAAATTCATCAAAACTGTACTGTAAAATTAAAAGTTTATCATTCACTAAATCTTAACTATCAAAATGTGATATTTTTATGTAAAATTATGTCATTAAATTATTTTACAGTTGATTTTCCTTGTGTATTTTGTAACAAAAGAAGTCAAAGTAAAATCAAATGGATGTTTTAGTCTGTTAAAATCTTCTGTTAGTGGAAAACACTTGAGAAAGAGAGCACACACCTTGCTAAGGTTTTACCTTGGAATGGTTTTAAGTTGCGTCAACACAAACTACTGACAAGACATTTTCCAAACAAAATTCTCTTCATTATTTTTCCCATTCAGCAGAAATTCTCCATGTCATTGGTGACCTTTCAAACTGACCCTAACCCTGTAAGAACAATCGTTCCAATTGTCTGAGTGGCACAGCTGAGCAGTCACCAGGTCGGGACAAACCCACCACAAGGCCGCCTTTGACCATGTCTAATGAGAAGACTATGGCGCAACACAGCAATCAACCGGAAATTTGCTTCTTTTACTGTTCCCCATATCAGTCAGCAATTCCCAAATATTCAATTATACATATCTCCGCTTTGCAAAGCAATACATTGGATAAAAACCTTCCCCCCCGGTAATACACACCATTCTATTAATATGGTTAAATTGCATAATAACAGAGCCTGTAATTAGTCCACTTTGCTTGTTGATAAAGGGGGTAGTATGTCTGTTGGCAGAACATGCTCTCCTTCAACATCTCAATTCCTGTAATTAAATGTAGAGGTCTGCGTTTTGGTTTATTGAATTTATTTTGACTGATTATGCTTGGCATTGACTGATGAGTAAAACAGAGGTGGTGGTGTGCTGGTGGAGACAACAGAGGGGTCTGGCACGGTCTGTCATCATTTTCGCCCGGCGTTTCCTCATGAGAATCCATACTGCGAGGTCAAAGGTCGCTCAGCATCTAGCAACTTCTTTATCTGCGCGCGGCGGAGCTGCTAACGTGGGAAGGAAATCTGTTGTGTGAGCGCGCGTTTGCAGCAGCGCTGGCTGTGTTTATTTGCTCAGGGGTGTCAGACAGATTAGCTGGTGTGTTACAGGTGCTATAAAAGTTGTCGCTTTGGACACGGCTCATGAACGGCATAATGACTCCAGGCTTGTGTTAATCTCACCCCACCTGGCTTCTTCTTGGAGTGCCCGTCGCTTTAGTTGTTGGACTGAGATTAGAGCTGCTAAACAGAGAGAGGATCACAGTTACTGACTCAGGGGGGGAGAGAAAAGAAGGAAGAGACTGAAAAGGGATTGACATCATTGTTGTAGAATCTAAACATGTTATGAAAAGCAGACATACTTTTAACCTGTTTTTCTTACTCCTTTGCCACCTTAGTAGGATTTTCTCTCTTTTGCATGTTTTTCTTACCCCCACTTATCTCCCTTCTAAACCCATAAAATCTTAAATCTTAGAAAATCAGCACGTTGGGAGCTTTGGGAAAAACATTTGCGCCTCTGGTTGGGCGAATGCCAGACTGTCAGACATCATTCCCCAATGAGGTAGTGTTCTGGCACAACTGGCAGACAGGCTGAAACTCAGGTGTATTTTAGAACCGCAGTGTTTATGAGGCGCGACGTTGGTGTAATCCAAGTAATTGTTTATTAGGGGCCTCAACTTATGTTAAAAGTAATAACTTTCGGCTGCCCCTGCCCTGTAAAAATCACTTTTGTTTCCTGTCTGGGTGCCTAACACCAAAATCTAAACTCCTCCTTCCAAAATGTCTGTATTTTACTGCACTTTGTGAAGGACATTACATATAATTGTTGCTTTCTTTGAGCTGCACAGTTGTAAAATACGTGCATGGGCTACTAATGACCATTAGAGCTTTGGTGGTGCAGAGCTATTCCTCAGTGACACTCCATCACCTGTGCCCATAAAAGTCCTTGTGCCAACGTGGTGGGGGTAGATTCCGTGTGTGTGTTTGAAATAACCCCCCAATCAAGACGCTGGGCAAAATGTAATCATTAGCACTGCACTCAGCAATGTGTGCAGCACAAGTCTCGAGTCGGTGGAGTCAGTAGCTGGAGCAGAAATTGGGTGAGGCTGGTCGGACTTGGTCCTGTTTTTAATCAGGCTCATAAAGCAGGCAGCCCTATCAGGACCTGACTGAGTGTGGCACCAGCTTAAAGCAGTAAAGATGCATGCCTCAGTATTCTCATGTGTGCACACACAAACCCAACAGGAGGCTGCTCGCTCTGTCTCGCACTTTAGATCATCTTGGCAATGTGAAACTAATCACTGGTGTCGAAAAACACTAAAAAGATTTTAAATCTGAGAATGTTTTATCTTTATTTCTAATTTATTTAAATTCCCACTCCAACTGTACATTTTTTCAGCTGCAAAATTGTTCCCAGTGGTCTTTTTATTATGATTATGCAGCTTTTAGCCAAAATCATAACCCTTGTGTAGTTTTTTTGAGGCGTATTTTCTGCAGAGCTGCAGGAAATGAGAAATTTGCCTCTGAGTTGAGGGTGGGCAGAAGTTACCATCAGCTAATTTCCCATCAACCCCTTGTTTACATGTGCTATGTCCAAATTCCCACCCTAACTACTAAAAAACTATATGGAGCGGGACTATCTAGTGCACTAGATTTTAAAAGCAATTTGGACACCATGCTCACTATTTTTCTTTTGTTTTTCTCCGGTGACGCCGGATATGACGTCACCGATTTCACAAAGTAAAAAAATCAAATCAATACAACATTTCACAATGTTACTCTTCTGTGTTCTGATGGTGAAAATGTGGATGGTCTATAAAAAAATTACATTTAAACACGTTTTTTTTCGCAAAAATTGTTTGACTGCAATGCATTGTGGTCTATAGTCGCAAATATAGTGAGCATTGATGCACACTACTTTTTCATAAAGACTTCTGGGAAATTTCTAGTACACTAGTGTAATTATAGATTCAGACAGCACTAGAAAATACGGTGCTCTAAATAGTGCACCATAAAGTGAAGGAATTCGACATAGCCATGCTCTCCTGCTACCTTGTAGCACCTCATAAACCCAAGCTAACATTAGCGTAGCAAACGGTGAACAATCTCCAGCCGAAGTGTTTTGAGGCAGCCAGCAGCTCAGATCAGAAAAAATGAAGAAGATGATCCATCCATTTTCTTGACCGCTTTGTCCCTTTCGGGGTCGCGGGGGTGCCGGAGCCTAACCCGGCTACTGAAGGGCGAAGGCGGGGTTCACCCTGGACAGGTCGCCAGTCTGTCTCAGGGCCTCAATCTCACACACATACACTCTCACATCCACACCTAGGGGCAATTTAAAGTCACCAATTAACCTATGAAGCATGTTTTTGGATGGTGGGAGGAAGCCGGAGTCCCCGGTGAAAACCCACGCATGAACGGGGAGAACATGCAAACTCCACACAGAAAGGTCCCAGCCGGGAGTCGAACTGGGGCCTTCTCGCTGTGAGGCGAGAGCGCTAACCACTGCACCACCGTGCAGCACACGAAGAAGATGATAATGGATTTATTTGTTTGTAAGAGGAAGCATCACGACTGTAGCAGAGAAAGTAGACTTTGCCCCTCCCACGTTAGCTGCTGTGTCACAAACCTTAGCCTTTTCAAACCGCTGGTTTTCATCTGCTCCTGATATGTCACAATTTAGTGATTAAATTATTTTATATATGTCCGTAATCATGAGAAAAATGCAAAAAGAATCTTTTAAAAAGACAATTTTCATATTTCTATTTCATGTTGATAAGGCTGCAAGTTAACTGTTCATTACTGAGATTAGCAATTTGACACTTCATGTTTTTAGGCAGCTAAAAATTCAAATGAGTGAAGTTTGGGAGAGAGGAACACGCTGTTTGGTGCAAAATTGCATACAAAAATCTGGACACAATAGAAAATGACTGTCCATAAAAGGGCAAAAGCACACATTCATGCAGCTGCACAGGCCTGACAAAATCAAGCATCTGTTGCTGATCCATCCGTCAGTGCCTTCACATCTGTGTGCTCCGGTTCGAGCCTTGGGCTCCTGCCCCCACACCAGCACACGTTCCCCTCGACTGCGTTTGGCCTCGGGCCACGCTGCCTCAGTTCTCCAGCTGAGTGATACACACACTAACCTCAGACAACTATACCGCTCTGTAGCCTATTTAAAGCATTCCCGTTGGTAACATGATACGGTGGGTTTTATTTGAAACTTTTTCAAATTGCAAGGGAGATGTGACAACTGCCTAACTGCACTTCTAATGGCCCTGGCGTGCTTTTGGTTGTAACATATGCTCCAGGCTTTTGTGACACGCACACTGAAGCAGCAAATGCTGTCTACCAACTCTTACACACTGGAAATGTGACTTTTCTAAACAAGAAAATTGATAAATGTTCATCAGGAGAGTTAATTTTATTCATATTTAAATTTAATTTAGCGTTTTCCTGCAATATTTTTTTTTGTCTTTCTGACACATTTTATCACAATTTCAAACTTAAAACCACATGTGGTGTCAACTCAGAAACATAACCTGTCAGGATCACAATTTGGTCTACAAATCAGAAAAGTAAAGTTTCACAGTCTTGAAAGTCTAGTGACTTTTAAAATGTACAATCCTGGTACCGGTTTGATGCTAAGACAATGAAAAGAAGTTCAGATGGTGTCGATCTGGGTGGTATGGTACTCCGCCACCCCCGGCCTTCTAAAAAACTTGTGGAGAAACTGTTCTTCAGTCTGGAGATGTCATGCGGCTCTTGATGGTTCAACGGAGGCCTCTGATCTGAATGCTGTGACGATGTTGTTATCTTGGCATCTTCAGTGACAGCCTCCTCCACCCCCTTCACCCCTACCTTACCCCTGCTCCGAGGTCATTCGTCATAAACAGAAGAGGGAGAAAAAAAAGGAAGGAGGGGGGAGGATTGTGAACAGTGCAGAATGGGTCCTATTGTGAGAGGTCCACAAGCCAGAGGGTGCTGTCTCATACAGACAAGTATTACCACTTGGTCTGTGCTTGTAATTGTGTTTCTCTCGAATGCTTTTCTTTTTCTGCAGTTTGTGTTTGTCTACACATTTGTATTTGGTCAAACACGTTACCATGGTAACTGCTCTTTTTGGTTGTTCCTTTGGTTGCGGCATGTAAAAATGTGGAACTTTAACGATTTAAAAGCTTGTTGCCTTTCCATCAAATATTGAGGGGTATTTCCACGTGCTGGACACGCCTGAACAGCCGAATACACATGTGGGAGCTGCATGCTGGATGGATTGGTGTGAGCGTTTGCCAAAGACATCTTGTCTTAATCTGGATTTATGTACCTGCGGTCAAATCAATATGGATTACCGAAATTATATCTTGCTTAGACATGACATTCATTTCCGGCCAGCTGTCTTCGATACATCTTGGCAGTCTTAAACATTCTACTTTAAAGTTGGCAAAGAGTGTTTAGGCTGCGTCAGAGAGAGCACACCTTGTTTTGAGAGATTTGGGCCGAGGCGAAAAACCAGTCTTTGAGAAAAAAAGAGAAAACTGAACCTGCCAATATAGCAGATGCCCTGTTCACTGTTCAGCTGGCAGTTCGACAATCAGTGAGATTGGAGAAGAACAAAAGCAAAAATCCAAGTCATTTTCTCCCAGATTTACTGTTGCAGAAAGACAGCATGAACACCAATTATGTGAGAAGAAAGGAAGTAACTGTCACGCAGGAACTTTTGCTATGTCGGGTTGGGCCTATAAGCTGCTATGTGACCCCTGGATTTGTGGAATTAGAATGTTTTTTGTCCTTTTTCATTGCATTCAGGTGCATCAACATCAGCTTCTTTTCAGCAAGTGTGAATCAAACTACACTTTTCCCCTGACAATCTGGGTGTTTGCTTGCCTGTAAGTGAACCCTGGTGTGGTATACTGCAGTATGAGTGCAGACAGACTGCCCAGAAAAGCCAAAGATGTAAAAGGCCAAACAAAAAAAAAACAAACAAAAAAAAGGCCATGATAAGAAATGAAAATACATGTGAATAAAATGTAAAAATGTAATGTGGATGGAGATAGAGTTTTGAATTGGTGCAAATAAATATTGCTCAAAAATCTCTCTTTTTTTTTTTTGGCTTGTTTTCAGTTTTTCAGCAAGACGACAAAGTCATTCAGAAGTTTCAACCTCAACAAGTCTTCCAAAAATAGAAAAACAAAGGGTAATGTGTTACTGATTTAAATCCTAAGGACAGTATGTGGTTAATGTTTGACAGTAAATTCAATTACAGTTCTTATAGATATTAAAGTTCAATATTACACCACATTAAACCAATATGTGAGTTGTGAATTTAGACTATTTTACACAAATGATAGGCATTGACTTCCTTGTGTAGCACTCCCTTTGTCATTTAATTGTTGAACTGCTCTTCCTCTAGTTAGGTTTTTTTTACAAATATATTTTAATCTAAAAAAATCAAACGGTTATCACTTATTTTTAGATTTATCTTTTGTGTTGTCATTCTTTTTTACTTTTCTTCATACCTGAAGTTTATTTAATCAAATACTTAGGACCCAATCGGGCTTGGTGGCAGAAACTAAAATATTTAATTAACCTAAACTCATGCGTTCATGCATTGTCAGGGCCGCCCACCTATAGACAACCTGATTTAAGGACATCCATGCCCGCCAGCCAACATTGGTTTATCTGTTCCACTCTGGTAGAGTACACCAACCTAAAGCCACTGGCAAGCCACGTTTGACCTTAGACTTGGTACCTTTCTACCATCTCTAACATCTATTCTATCATCAAGGATCACCAGGAATCCCTCCGTGATGCCATCAACCTACAGCCAAGAGAAATGCCATCCAGGATCTCTGCTCATCTTTTACTACTTCACAATAAACCACCTATCCTCAAATTCACCGTTATCCTGCATTTGGGGTCCACTACCACCAGTTCCTAACATGCATAGCTACACAAGTTTCTATGACCGTTTTTAAGCTCTACCTACAAAACGCACGGTCGTTGAACATGCATTGCTAGCTTTGATCAACCAGAGACTTGGATTTGGTAGTGATACATGGATGACCACCCTTTTAGTTCACTGGAGAGCCTACTGTTGAAGATTTGTGAGATTTGTACAGCTTTCACGTTTCACACTAAGCCTCTTCCAGTTGTAGGTGGTGGACATGAGCTAGTAAAAAGAAGAAAAGAAGCCCCTCCCAGCTTGTCCATTGTGAAAACCATGGGCTAAACATGCTTAACGCATGCTTCATTGAACCAGTAGGACATTAGTTGTTTGCCATCCTTGTCTGAATCCCCAAAACAATTTTCCCTTTATGATTTTGCATACACTTTTAACTATTTAGGCCCCTCACATACCTCTATACTTTATCTAGACACAACTTTCAGTGGACTACCGTGCTGTAACAGCATTGTCAGTACGTTTATGCTGCACCCAAGTTCACCATTCCCACTCATTAGCATCAACAGAAGCAAAAATATTCAGCCTACCCATAAACACACAGACATCCAGAGGCCATGGTAGCCACAACGTTCCAGCTATCAGAGGGCCTTGGTCTTGTGTTGAGTGCAATAATGTTAAAGGCAATGACAAGCTCTGCTTTCGCTCTCAATAAGGCTCCCTGAGTGCTAGGTGTAGAAAGGTGTCTGGCAGCACGCCTGACCACAGCACTCAAAGAGCACTTTGTCTGCACACCTCACACCCACTATACCTGCTCATGTTGTGGAAACAGCCCAGTGTTGTCATACACTTGATTTAATAAAACAGGATCCTCAAAATGAGCCTTCTAGAGTTTCAAGGGTGCAATAATGGAAATGTATAGACACACTCTCTTTGGCTTTACAGGCATCTTTCCAGAGCCGGACCGAGCGAGGGAGACCCCGGGTAAACGGATACTTCCCTACTGTGAGCCCAGCAGTCTGGGTAAAGCACAAATAAGCACACATCTGATGCAAAATCACACGTTGCCACAGCTCACAGTGCTGCTGCAGCTCACAGACTTGTTAAATGATGATTGCTTAAGCAGGAAAAGCCTCAAAGGAAAATAAAAGGTTTGAGGCGCTGTTATGGTTTTGTAAGTTAGTTCAGGGATTGACATGAGCTCTGTTTAGTCTCTTGTAGGGGTAAAGAAATATAATGTATGTTTACTGGGTTTTTATTTTTTGCCAAAGTCTTATGATACGTTTAGTGGAAAAAGGCTGGCAAGACTCTGGTCTGTTACCCACTTACATATATTGACATTTAAAAAATCATTTCTGATTAGGCCTGCACAATAAATCGCAATTATATTGGCCTGTACAAAACATGTATCACAAAAGATGTGGTAATGGTTACCTTAAATGTCTACACACATGCTAAAACAAACGTATTACAGCTAGAAGTATTTAACCCTTTAATGCTGGAGCTCCAGTGTTTGTGTTCTTTGATTTACTGCATTTCTTTAATTGTTTACACGATCAACGTAATTCCAGTAGGTTCTTTTTACGTTGATCGTGTAAACAATTAAAAATTATGTTAAAGATTTTGTGTTGAAGCGTCACCGGCGACTCCTCAGGTGTTAAAGGGTTAACAAAATTAATTATGTATTTATGGATTTAACCTATTGGATGAACACCTTTCCTATGTAGACGTGGGTCTTTTGGAGTATAATTCAACTTTTGTTGACTTTTATCTAAATAAAACTTGCAGTGAAATGGAAATTTTGTATTTATTTTTTTTTGGTTTTTGTTTGCATATCAGAAGTCTTATAATCATCGCATCACTCGTATCATCCAGCTCTATTTCTAATGTTTTTTTGTTTTTTTTAATGAACATGCTGCAAAATGACTTCTATTAAATTTAACTACGTGTTCTTATTTTTTTGTGGTACCTATGCAGAAAAAAACAGAAATTCAAAACATGAGGGTTGTGTAAACAAGATTCTAGCAAATAGGGATATTTAAAACTATTGTGTAAAATAAAAAAGTAAATTGAGGGCTAAATAAAAGAGGATGCTTCTCTTCATGGTATGTTGTCCTGTTGTCATGTGCACCTTGGCAAATAAACAATCTTCTGGTTTACATACTCATTCATGACTAACAGATTACAATCTACATGCTTCTTTACATTTACATTTCTATATACTTTTATTGCTTTGACATATATTGTTGTTACCATATTTTCTGGACTATAGAGCATACCTGTATATGAGGCACATCTGCACTATTAAAAAAAATAAATTAAAGATATATACAAGCCTCACTGGGCTATAAGCTGCAGAAATCTATGTTGAAAATTTGAATATGTACTGCATGTACAGATCGATTTTGTACAGCAAATGTATGTACATGCCACCTTAAAAATTAATTGATGCTAACCTTGTGTGAAGTGTGCTTCTTCGTGTGCTTTCCACAATGAAGGGGCGAGGATTTGAAAATATTTACCAGTTAGTAATGTCATGCGTGTTCTATCTGCAAAGGAAAAAGTAGCGTAGGCTGTTCTTCTTTGCATTGATTGTTCATTTTTCTTATTTTCTATTCTAATTCTGGTTAGAGCGCCCCTAGTGGTAAAAGAAAAATCCACAGAATAGTTGGTTGGTTCAAAACCTAGTCCAGAAAATACGGTAATTGTATTTTTTGCTTTAATCAGTAATCATCTCAGACTTATTTTTGTGCATTATCTACATAAATTGAAATCTTTCCCATTTCTTATTTGATTAATTCACAAAATTAATGTATGTTTCTTACTGTTTAGTCAACATTTATCAGTTAAATTTTCCACTTACATACAAGAGGGTTTAATGTATTATGTAAAAGTTTTTCTATCACTGCTAATACGTTGATCTATAATTAAAGAAATGCAGTTTTTATATGGGACCAGTGTGGTCATGTGTTGCTGAAAAACAAGTAAGCACACCTGTATTTGTGCACCCACCGTTGTTTGTTGACACACTGATATTGCCACAGGATATTTAGACAGGGGTGGGGTGTCAAAGGCTCATGCATGCATGTGTGTGTGGTGACTTTAAAGGGTCCTTCGAGAGCAATTATTCCCGTAAAGAAACGACCCTTAACTTAAAAACAGGGGATTTAGTGCACATTAAACACTTTTTTTTCTCCGTACATTTACTAAATACAGAGGTCTCTAAATCTGTTAAAAGCATAGAAATTACTTGGAGATTAGTAAATCATTCTACAGCGGTGTTTCTGGAGACTAACGCGAGCACAAACATGAAACAAGTTTTTCTTTAAGGCACAAAGTGATTGGAGTTCCAGAACATGCTGCTATCTTTAAACATGCTGTCCTTAAAGTCAGTCTCCAGGTGGCTCTTTTGGCCTCGTTCGCATGTTCCTTTCCACGCAGTAGTACATCACGCAGCTGAACTGATTTAGGGAGGTTTGGAAAGTTAAATCTGCTGGATGTCAGGCAGTAATCAACATTTGCAACATTATTTGTGTATTGTATGCATCTGAACTCGTGACCTAGAGAAAAAAACATGTTAGCGTCCTTGCTGGATATAACAAACATCTGTAAACCTCCTCAGAGCTGGCAATTATGACAACTTTGAAGAAAAAAACCAAAAACTGCCAAAAAGCAGAAATATCTCCTTTCCTCTATACCTCCCTCATGCCTCCTCTGTCCTCTTAACCCTCTCCTCTTCTTCACTCCCATGTGTTTGTGTAGACTTTGCAGTTTTTGGAAGGATCCAAGACTGAGTGGGGGAGCTTCACATCTGAGGTCTATTTGGTGGTTCCCCTCGGGAGTGCGGTGAAGCTCTGCATCTCAAGGAAACTGTCAGTGCTTTCTGGTCAGCTTGGCACACAGTCAAGCACAGTTGGACATACAGGAGGACACATGCATGCTGCTCAGCTGACTGCAGGCAAACCTTTCTCACTGTATCATTGGCAAACTGGCCATTTTTCCTGCTCCCGGTCTTTTCCTCCTGACATCCCTGTAGTTTACTCATTAAGTCTATTTATGGACGTTTTGAATTTTGTGGACAAATCAAAAATAATAAGAGTTACAGATCTAGCAATGACATTTTTTTTTAGTTTAGTTTATGTATTTCCTTTTCATAGGACACACACAAAAAAAAAATCATAATACTCTTGTCCTTGGTGAAAATGAAAGGGAACAGAAAGAAGAAAACTTATTGTCTTTATAAATCGTGATGTAGATCCCCAATTTTTTTCTTGTGAGAGCCACATAACCATTTTCTTCTCTGATGTGGGGCCGGTTTCCAGGCTAACAGAAAAAGTGTAACAATCACAGCCTAAATGTAAACATTTACAGTTTTCCAGAAAGCCACACAACCAAATTTTTAATAATTCATTTGTGTAATCTTCATAGAAATAAATAATACGAAAACATTTAAAAACTAGATAAATAGTATTACCTGCAATAATGATAGTGTGAATGCTGTAAGCTAAATGTGGCCGCTGACGATGCTAGAGCTGATAGCTGAAGATGTTGAAACTGATAACTAAAAACGCTGAAGTTAATAGCTGAAAACACTGAAGCTGATAGCTAACTAAAATATTAGCGAAATGCCAAATAAGCCAAAAAAATTATGAAATGCCTAATTTAGGCAAAACAGCTAACATGAAGCTGAAATATTAGCTAAACTCAAAATTACCCCCAAAAAACTGAAAAAAAAAATAAATTAATCAAAACAGTCGGCATTTAGCTGAAAAATGAGCTAAATGCCAAATTAGCCTAAAAAATTGGCAAAATGTCTAATTTAGACAATACAGCTAACATAAAGCTAAATTAGCCAAAACAGTTAACATGTAGCTGAAATACTAGCTAAGCTCAAAATTATCCTAAAAAACTGGAAAAAAACTAAATTAACCAAAGCAGCTAGCATGTAGCTGAAAGCTGAGCTAAATGTAAAATTAGCCTAAAAAATTGGTAAAATGTCTAATTTAGACAAAACAGCTAGCATAAGGCTGAAATGTTTAGCTAAGAGTCAAATTAGCTTAAAAATAAAAAAAAAATCTTAATTAGCCAAAACAGCTAACATGTAGCTGAAATATTAGCTAAGCTCAAAATTACCCTAAAAAACTGATCAAAGCCTAAATTAACCAAAACAGCTAGCATGCAGCTGATAACTGAGCTAAATGTCATATTAGCCTAAAAAACTGGAATAATGTCTAATTTAGACAAAACAGCTGAAATTTTAGCTAAGCTTCAAATTAGCCTAAAAACTGAAAAAAAATCTTAAATTAGCCAAAACAGCTAACATGTAGCTGAAATATTAGCTAAACTCCAAATTACCCTAAAGAACTGAAAAAGACTAAATCAGACAAAAACAGCTAGCCCGTGGCTAAAGTAATAGCTTAGCCTCCAAAAAAGCCAAGAAATCTTTGGTAACTGCCAAAACAGCTGCAAAAGCTGGCATAAAAAGTGTTGAATATTTTAATATCTGAAAGAGCTGAAGAGCTATGGACGTCCAAAACACCTTTAGAAGAAAAATAATAATAATGAAGAAAAAGTGAAAAAAACAGTAAAAAGTCTACCTAATCCGGCCCCTGGGCCGTAGTTTGGGGGGCCCTGGTGTAGATGGGTCCCAATAGTTTCTCCTGGTGATGATTCTTATTGCTCATGAAAGTTTAGGTCACAAATGGGCAAAAAGGTGTGCATTAAAGATGCTCTGATGATTCAAATTTCGTATTTTATTAAAAAAAAATACACATTTTATGAGCTCAAATATTTTCAAAGCCCCCTGTTCACATGATATACTGTCCATTCTATATTCTAAAAAAAAAACCTAAAAAAAATGCATGAGAAAAATGTCAGTGTGTATAGTAGTAGAGGACAAAAAAAAATAAGAAATCTCCACATCTGTCCTGTAAGGTTCAGTCATATAACAGGAGAAACGCCAAAGACTAAGAACCTGCACATCTTGTTGCTTTTAAAACAGATTTTTTTAATGCACAACGTACAGCATAACTTAATATGAAGCATTGTAGAAAGAAAGAACGAATGATTTACAGACAATAAAAATTGCTCTTTATTGTGAGCACATGTGTTCAGGCTTTTCATCAGGCGGTGTTTGAGAATTAAGTTTAAAGGCTTCAGTCTTTGTGTCTTAACTGAGCAGAGGTATGCTGCAATAAAGCGGGGCAACATGACAAATTCATTATTTTGCAAGTATTTCATGCTGTTATATCAGTTTGATTTTAACGATGAGGCATGTTGGGATATGTTTTTTATTTAACTGTGAGTCAGGTGGATTTAAATAGAACAATCATAAATAATTAAAGCAATAAAGTTAATAGTTTCTGTAAACTTTTTTGATTATTTTGTTATCAGACACGGGATTTAAATCATACCTGACATGTTTCGACGGAGACGTTCCGTCTCCGTCGAAACATGTCAGGTATGATTTAAATCCCGTGTCTAATACAAAAAAAAACATACAATCAAAAACAATAATTTGAAAGAAATATTTAAAAATTAGGTTTTCCTCCACTTGTGCCAACACCTGGGTGCTATTGAGGGCAGCTTCTACTACAGGACACATGGTCAGACAATCAAATACAGGTGGCTCCTTCTATGACCTGAACGCATTTATCCCCTGATGCCCGCCGACCCTAAAAGGAAGTGATTTCCCGGCCAAGTGACCTCCACTGGTGGCCCTTCCTGTCCCCATGAGGCATTGCAGGAAGGAAGGATGCGGTTTGCTGTCCTCAGGCGCCGTTCACTTACTCTCCCCTCCTCAGTGACTAGAGAAAAACACATGATTGATTCCAGCTTTGTCTCCTCTTGTTCTTTTTTTTCCCCTTTGTGTCATATCTTTTCTCCAATATCATTCTTTTTTTTGTCATCTTTTCCAACACTGCAGACATTAATAGACCGCAGAATCACAGCTTCCCTTTGACTAGGCTCAAGAGATTAACAACCTCTTCATTTCTGCTTTGATTAGTTTGTTTCACAAATGTTTTAATTTTTATTGCTCTATATTTGACCCTTTTTATTTACAATAAATATGGCAATCATTTGATATTGGCCCCAAGTTTATCCTTTGAATGATGCAGATGCATAGTATGAATTACAGGACGCCATTTGGTTGTCTTTAAAACGGGGATTTCCAGACAGACAGGAGGGAAGGAGGCCAAACTAGCAACATCAAACGGGTTTTTTTTTGTTGTTGTTTCTGGCTGGAGATTAAGAAAAGAACTTTAACCCAAAAAAAGGGTGAGAAGGTCAAAAAAACAGTCAGGCATTAATTGCTAACCATCAGTGCTGAAAGACAACAACAAACATGTCACGTTCCGTCAAACAGCACGATATTTCTGAGAACAAATCTGAAAACATCTGTTCTAACATGGTCAGAGTTGAGAGTAACAATAGGAAGAGGGTGATAATAATAATGATCAAAACAGGCTTGTAAAACTGCAAAACAACACAAATGAACATTTAACTCGGTCAGAATGTGTTTGTTTTTTATAAACTGAAAATAAAAAATAGGAAAAACAGATTTCTGAGACTTTTTTTTAAAAAATGTAGGAAAAAAATTGGTATTTAGAAATATCTAATAATCTTGTGTTTTTTTCTTTATATCATAAATAAATTAAAGTGTCTTTACAAAAACAAAAATGACAAATGGAGGTCAAATTTGTTTAAAAAAAAATAGATTTTTAATTGAGACTTTTCAAAGAAGTAAAACATCTATGTTTGCTAGGCGTACATAATCAATGCAAGTTGTTAAATATACAATCTTTTTACTGCTGCATAAACACAAACAGTTAAAAGAAATGTTCCCTGTAGTCATCGTCTTCTATAATGACTGAACCTTTAATTTAAATCAAAAATCCTCAGAAATATTAGCAAAAATAAGGTCGATATCATGTTAGCGATCATCTTCCAACACAAAAAATAGCATGACTTTTTAACTAAACCCCTTTTTTTCACTAGACTCCATTGAATGGTTTTTCTCATCATTACTTTCATTTTATTCATTTCAAACAATACACAGAAATCAATAAAAAAAAAAATGAAACAACAAAAGAACATTTTTTATGGAGTATGAGTAAAAATAAATGACCTCAATATGTTTTTTTAAATGGAGTTGGAAGATATTTAAACTTTTTTTATATTATACCTAAAGTTTATAAAGTATAATCGACATCAAACACCAGCATTATAGTATTGTCCTATTTTTCTTAAGCTTGAATTTTTTTTGTCATGTAATCCATTGCTCTTATACTACTTGAAATGTTTTCTTTGTTTGCATAAATCAGAAATGAGATTGTGAAGAGCTGCTTCACAAGGTGACAGTTTTTACATTTATGAATGTTTTCTTGAGCTTTTTTTTTTAGATTTTCCAGTTTTTTAATTACAATAACTGTCTATGACACAAAATGGTTAAAAGAAAAATGAAATCAAATAAAATCCTGAGCTCTCCTTGATTTGGTTTTTGATTACTTTCCATCAAATCCCGACATCTTCAGAATGACTGAGAACACTGATGCTACATCATTTTAGTTTTTTCTAAAATTTTGTCTTTTTTGCCATTCTCCTCCATTTTTGTTACATTACTTTTTCCAAACAAAACAAATTTAAGAAATTGGTGTCCTTTTAGTTCATTTTTGTTAAATAAGGTTTTTAAATTTGCATGTTTAAGCTTTATGACAAGTCTGACTGAAACGTTGATTAATAAAAAGCAAGCACTAAAAAAAGGAAAGGTAAATATACAATTTACCATTTAATAAAAATCCTAACTTTTAAACTTGAATAATAATACATTTTGCTTGCATTTATTTCTGCTTTTTTGATTGCTCATTATTATTAAGCTAAACCTAAATGATCAGAACAGGAGGAGAATTGAGTGAAATGGTTTGATGCTTCAGGTGTTAATCTGCCCTCTGAAGTGTGAGTCTGCAGCTGTGTTGCCCCCTAGTGGGAGATTACGTTCACTGTTGTGTTTGAAGAACGGTTTCAGGAACTAATTGGTTTACTTTCTTTTTAAATTAGAATTTTTGTGTATCAGTGAATAAGCTTACATGTATGAGATCTTGTGATGTTCAGTAATGTTGTGAACTTTTACTAGTAGATTTTCAACAAACGTTTCTTTATTCAGTTTTGCAGTTGCAATCTGGAGTAAAGTAAAAAGTAAATTTACTTTTTTGTGTTGTAAATGAATCTTAAAACTTTAACATTATTTTTTGGAAAGTTTTTGATTAAAAGGGGGAAGAAAAGAGAAATATATTAATTTGTTTTCATTGGTGTAGTTGAATTAAAAAATAGGTAAACTTCAACACACAATATGATTGCAGCCATTTTACTTGAAACGTTTTTTTTTAAATCTGAAAATGAAAGGTGAAATTACCTTACTTAAAGCAGCATGAAGCACATCGTATTACTCTTTAATGTGTTTAACAGATGCTGAGTGAAGTGAATTTGGAACCATCCATCCATTAAATAATATTTCAGGTTTTCACACTCCAGAAGTCAAAAAAAAAAAAAAGCTTTCATCTGTTTTAATACTTTACCATCTGTCTGTGTGCTTCAAACTTCCCAGTTTCGGAGATGCTCACTGGTGGATTTTGTCCATCTCTTACCAAGTGCAGCTGAGGCATGCATGAGCGCAGCTCTGCTGTGGTCAAACGCTGTCTGTTCCTTCAAAGAACCAGGCATTATCACTGCACATCAAAGTCCAAAAAAGCTTGCATAATTGAGTTAACGAGTGCGTTTGCTGCGTAACCTGATCCTTTATTCCCCGTGAGGACTGCGGTCACAGTGTGTGACCACTGATAGAGGTAAAGTGAAAGGGCCCTAAAGCCCTGCAACAACTGTGGGTTCACAGTGTGGGCCTGGCAGCCAGTGCAACACTCGGAGCCAACACCGGGCTAATGAAAAAACAACAAAAGGGTAATGCTGGTGCGGGGCAGGAACTATAGCCCCGTGCTTATTGCAGGACTTCAGTCAGCATTGGCACTGACCACAGTGCCAGTTGTCACAGCTTTAATCCTGCCTGCTGAGTGACCTCATCATTGCCTGCATGCAGTGGACGTCACGGCTGAGGAGAAGCAAATGCACGTTCTAAACATGCAAAATGGATGTTTTATTTTAGTTTTACATTTCATATTTGAACATTTTTCAACAATATTTGCAGTAAAATAAAGCGTTTTTTGGAAAAATTGGCTTAAAAAGAATTTAAATTTCAATCACAGCTTGATAAAAATCAAGTAAAAAAAGCTTCTTTTATGAATTAATGCAAATATTGTCATTTTTGATGCTGTGGTTGCAAGTTTGAACGCCTTAAAACCAAACCAGTAAGCATATTTTTCTCTATTGGACTCATGAGGAACAAATGGTAAATATGTAATAACCACAAACTTTTTAATGGCAAACAAAGATGAGCATGTATGTTGGTAGTGTTTATGGTCCTATTTCAACACATGCGAAGTTGCGTGTGGTGAAAATAAAGAGACACTTGCTCTGTTGGCTCCTCTTCCAGTCACACACGCCGCCTCCACTCCATCATCCCAGCTGTCACAACTGCAAAAACTCTACAAATACACACTCTTTCATATTCACACTCACCCACACACACAACTTTTCCTGCTCACACCTTTTTTCCTGCTCTCTCCATTTGGTGCTTGCGTGCCCACTCTCGACTGCAGCTTGCATGTAAAGCGTGTGTGCTCATGCGTGCACGCGTGTGTCTTTTGTTGTCATGGTTCCAGCTGAGTGCAGACACAAAAAGTGCCCAACCTCTGGTTCTGGAGAGAGAACAAACAAAATGTGAAGCATTCTGGAAATTATCGAAGCTTAAAACTTGATTTGTTCTGCATCTAAGAGAGATGAGGGGCATTTTCCTGGAAAATTCTCCACTTTGCCCCAAGTTTATCCTGCAGCCTCACTTGATGTTGAGCAACTGAATCTCATTGTCAGTGTGCAAAATCCCCCGTTTGCTTAGTCTGCATGTCTGGCTGCATGTGAAGGAGTCAGTGCAACACCAAATGCTTCCTTTTTGACAGCAGCACCATATGCACAGTCATAAATCTGATCAGCAGTGCAACAGAATCCAGTGACACTGCTGTTTGCAGGAAGCAGCCAGGATTAGTAAGAATTTATGGTCAAGTCTTGGATAAGACACGCATCACTCCTGAATGCTCCTATTATCCTCCTTCTTTAGATGACAGACTGGCATCTTTGTGAGTAGAAACACAGGCGACATTCACATTAAATCCACTGGAGAGATGATGCCCAAATAAATACTGAGACTGTAATCGGGAGCAGATATTGGTGGGAATCGGGCTCCTGGTAGTGAGTTACCATGACCCAGGCGGGATCTTTTAAAGAGGCTGGTGAGGCTTGGCCATGAGTCATATTCATTCACTTGATTAGATTTTGCCACGACTCTCTGAGGCCAAACTCTCACAAACCTGTTGGGTTGAAATAAAAAAAATTAAAAAAAAATCTTTAGTGTGAACGCAGCCTATAAACTGAAATTAAACTGTGATGGGATTCAACAGTGACGTACGTGGAAAAGGGAATAATGCATGCGCTGACCTTTTTTAGGGCTTTGAAACTGCACTTTTTAATTAATTATTATATTAAAATATGGCTAAAGACTGCAGTATGCTTGCTAAAGTAATTGCATTCACCGATTGCATACATTTATCTTTGTTTCTGTAAAGTTTTTCAGCAAAAATTTGGAAAATAAATTGCAAGAAAACCAACAAATTATTTTTATTCACGGAATTATGAAACTCCCAAAAATAAAAAGTCTAAAAAACACTGTCTGATAAAAGGACTGGATTTTATTTATTATTATTATTATTATTATTATTATTATTTTTAAGTGGCCTAATTAATAATGAGAGCATCATTTTATCTAACAGAGAAGTTGCTTTTACTCCAAATAATAATGCATCACAGAAATTAATATAAACTCTATTTTTAAAAACTAAAATGAAAGAAAATATACATTTCTGAATAATAAGAATTAAGAATAAAGATGTAAAACATTTATTCTAACATAAAATGCATTCAAAAGCAAACAAAATGAGTATTTTTCTCTTGTTTCTCTTGTTTTTCTGTTTTTCCCTCTTCAAGATGCTTCAGGGATTGAATGGGTGTCAGTCAGTGTCAGCCCACTGTTGGTAACCCTCGCCAAAGCGTGACAAACAGGGGTGCAAGCTGGCAAGATGCCTCCTGCTGCCTCCAACTCCCCGCCCCCTTTCCCCCCTCAGTCTGTGGACAGCTGAGAGACAGAGCCGCCAACAGATCAACAGTTGCTCTCATTTAGGATGAGCGACTGACCAGGCTGCTGCACGCCACACTCGGGGCACCTGACCCTGGATAAACTGACAAATGCCTGACTTTTGGGTGTGCCTGTAAAGTGAACTGACCCTGAGGGCATGTTGACCTTGTTGCACTGGACATGCACTTGCACCCACATGTCTGCATTTGTAGCTACAGTCCTTTTACCCCACTTTTTTGGCTGATGGACATGAATTGTGCCTTTAAATGTTAAATGACACACATAAAGGCTTTGATTCAACTATTGTTTTTATGCTTTTTTTTTGGTGTCACATCCAAAAATACTCACAAATTTAAGGTACACTGCCTATATGTCACACCCCTGCAATGTGCAGCACAGTCGTTTGGCATGTTTAACTCATTCTGACAAGGCTGTTAATTTCTCTGAAAGCAGGGATGGATTCCAGTGACCTTCGCGGTCCTCGTACCTCATTCCCTCCAAAATGCCCAGCTGTTGCTGCGGTAGACAGCTGCTTTGGCAGCAGAACAAATCTCAGCTGTCGAGGGAGAGCTGTATGGTGGGGGGGGGAGGTTGGAGGATTTTGGGGCTTGCGTTCCCTCAAGCCGATGATACGTCATTCTCCCGCTCTGCATGAGGCTGCGATAAAACACTGACAGATTTAAGGTCGAAATGCACATGCTGCAACTTTCCATATGTTTACAAGGAAGCCATAGTCTTAAAATGATGGTCTAACGAGAGATAACCCATTATTAATTATATATTTAAACTAAAGAACTAAAAAAATGCATTTGTTACGATTGGCTCTGGATTGTAACAAATAAGAGGGAAAACAAAGCCGGTTTTAGCACTCAAAGTACCTTTAATAAGTTTAAAGAAGAATAAACAACAATAATAGAAATAATGAAGATGTGGTGTTGCATGTGTGTCTGAAAATAAAGTGTATACGCTTGTAAAATGGAGCAAACAAAGAATTAAACAGATGAGTGCCTGCAGGGATGTAGGTGAGAATCCAGAGCTGCAGAAACAGATCTAGTTGTGGCAAGAAGACCAGAGGGAACCTTCTGCTGAAGAACTTCTAAGGTGGATCTTTGATCATCTGATTCTCAAAAACCTCCACCTGTTCAGGAGGAAGAGGAAAGAGGCAGGCAGCAGAAACAGACCCACAAGGCCCAGGACTGTAACATTTGTTATTGCATTACATTAGAAGGAAGAAGGAGGTGTAATTGGTTGGTGCTGCACATTAGAGACAAAACTTCATTTTCTTTTCAAAATAATAAAAAAAATTTTAATTAATATTGCAAAAATGCTAAAAAAAAAACTAAATCAAGTTTATAATAATAATAATAATAATACATGTCATCTCCCTATACTTCAGAATATTTAAATTTACAATATTTAAGGCATTATTTGATTTTGGGTGAAGAAAATTGAACAAAATGTCAGAACAATTAACCAGAAACAAGTTGGGCGTTAGCATCATATGTAACCACACTGCCCTCTTGTGGTAAAAAGAAAAAAATACAAGTCCAACAGGTGGTAAAGTGAGCTTTTTTATAACTAAAAACAAATGTAGAAAAGTGAAAACATTAAAATGATAAACTAAAAATAAAACAACTTTTTGACGCCTTGATTTTAAGTATAATAAACAATAGAATTCATTTGAGCAGATAAAAGAACCTCTTTGAGGTAAAAAAAATGTAGGCTACATTATAATATTAATATAATTGAATCTAATGTTATTTTTTTAAACATGACAGCAATAGCTAATTTTAATTTAAAGTATTTTTCTAACAAATAAACTAAATATAAACCCAATATATTACAATACATGCATTTTTTATTTGATTTATTAGGTCATTGGCTTAAAATCAATAACCTTGTTAAAAAATGATTGATTAAAAAATAAATTAAACAAAAATTAGCTTGATATGATAGAATTGAAAATGGTGTTTCAGCACCACGGACAGCGACGGGCGCTCTCGCATCAACAAACAAGAGACACCTGGCGAGTCACGTGATCAGGAGGCGCTGCCTGTTTTTCTCCTTTAAAAGTTGCTTCTTGACAGTTCGGATAACAGTAGAATCGCTGGGTTTCTTAGGTTTTCAGTTAACTTTCAGGCTTTTTCATTCATTTGAACGAGGTCGACTGTCGGCGTCCTGAACACGCAGGAAGCGGTAGATTCACGGCGGAAGCCACGAGGACGTTTTCCCGACAAATTCGCTCCAGTTTCAGTTCTGTGCGACATGTGATCATCACGTATTGGAAAATAATATAATAATCAAAGGCAGGAATTCAACTTCTTCACTGCAACAACTTTTCGGAGATTGAAGGTCCACGCTGACACTTGGAGCGATGTCTCGTAAGAAGGGACTCCGAGGCAAAGCCGCGAGCAGCAGCCCGTCCACGGACAGCCCGACCGGGAAAAGCACCGGGAAACCGGCGAGGAGCAGCCCGGGCATCGTCCAGATGAACGGGGTGGTGCACCCCAGCAGACCCCCCATCAGCAACAGCAGCGAGTTCTATGACATCGCCTTTAAGGTATTATTTCCCATCCAAAAAATAAAAATGAAACTTGCATTTTTAAGGAAAATGTATCAAATTGATAAGAATGTGGAATTTTTGTAGTAAAATTAAAGATCATTTTATTAGCAAACCTTCACAAGCTGCATTAAACAATAGTTTTGACGTGTGAGTGGAGAAGTGCCACTTCACCATGGATTCACACCCACAGATTCTCTTTGTGTTGCTGCTTCCCTCTAAAACTGTCTCGTGCCATCAGCTCTGTTTTATTTGCAATTGATTGATGTGTATGCATACTTGTTTTTTTCTGTACGTTAATAATTCAATTTGTGACAAAGATGCAAACGTCAGAACATTTTTGCAAAATTTTAAAGATTTTATTTATTTTTTTGTAAAAAAAAAATGCTTGACTCTCAAACTTTTTGCATTTCTATTCAAAGCTAGCAGAGAATCCTTGCATGCACAAGCTACTCTGCTCTAACATGCGTCTGCTCAGTGACCCTGATTTATGCCCTTTGTTCTTCTTCCTCTGCGCTTCATCTTGCGTCTGCTTCCTCTGCGGACCCAGGAGGCCCTTTTGATTCCTGCATCTAGGTCCCACAGTCCCCCTCATTTAACCTGATAACTGTAATCCCATAAAACCGTTAACCCAATAACGACCCAGAATGAAAACATTTGCAACTGTCTGTGGACTGTAACACAACACTGAGTGCATGAGGGCTCAGAATGTCATTAAGGAGCAGTCGCATACTCATTCATGTACATGCTTTTCTCTGGCCAAGCACCAAAACACTGACTAATTTAGCAGAGTGAGTCAAATGCTCCGACAACAAACACTGAAGTCGATTGAAAATGAACTTTGAAATGTTCTTTTCCTCTGGTTTGTTTTGCAGGTGATGCTGGTGGGAGACTCCGGTGTGGGAAAAACCTGTCTGCTCGTCCGCTTCAAGGATGGAGCTTTCCTGGCCGGGAGCTTTATTTCCACCGTGGGAATCGACTTTAGGGTGAGCTGGAATCGATGGGCCAAGAAAACAATCACACAAACTCCCCACATACGTGCTCTTTCACACAGACTTCCAGGTTGACTGCCTTTACTGAAACAGGGACACACTCTAATGGGATTTTTTTTCTCTACAGTCATTCAATGTCTTTTCAGGCCCTGGAGCTTCAAGTATTTCCTGTGTCAGAAGATATTGATTTCCTAAATTAGTTTGACACGCTTTAGATTTTGTGGTTCCCTGGGTAATGGTGGTGTCTATCATGGGCCTGGTTTATGGTCCCACGTGGACGGCCACAAAACGAATTGTCTGTAGTTTTCTATGAATCCATTCAAGTGATAAAAGTGTATTGGGGACATTAAAGAAGATTGTGGATGTGACAATGAATACTTTAATAATAGAAATTTGAAAGAAAAAACAGTAAGAAGACAAGAAAATTTTGGTATCAGCTTTAATTTTAAATGATGAAATCTTAGATTTTACCTTTATTTTACATCACATAACTCAGTTTGAGTACAACTTTACTGTCTGAGTTGGTGGCTTGTTGCAGTGCTTGACAGATGACATGCTCTGTTTGTGCTGATATATCTGGTGTTTTTGTGACAAGTAGAGAATTCCTGATTTCTTCACACTGCTCTAAAAATGGCCTCATAGCCACATAGTGACTGACAGCAGCTATTTCCTCTGTAGTGTTGTTGCTGGAGGTTTTTATTTTTTCCCTCGGTTTTGCTGGGGTTTGGTCAAACATGTTTTTAAGTCGCAGTGAAGACCCAATTCAATAAAAAAATCCTGTTTTTGTGGATTTTTTTTCATGCATGTATAAAGAAAATTAAGCGTAAAATGGCATTTATTTATTCATTTCACTGTGAAACAGGAGTAGACTGAAACATAGAGTTGGAAAAAGCTTGTAGCAGTGACAGAAACTACTATCGGCGGGCCACAAGATACCGGCTCCACTCCATTCCGATACATCCTCATACTGATTTTCTTTAGCCTTTCATTCTAAACTATATTTACATGATCATATGTTACCTTTGGAACACTAAAAAAACTATTTAGAAAATATTAGTTATTTTTGTCGACTTTTTTTTCTTTTAAGTGATCTCTGAGGCTCCGCCTTTCACTTCCCATGGTGGCCGCCCATTTCATGATGTCAACCAGATGAACATTTCAACTTGAACATTTACTTGTTGTTACTTGAGGATTCTTAATAACCTGAATCTATGTTGGAAAGATATAAATATCTGATCTTAAGTTACGAATTGGATGATGAAATGCTGGTCGAGCCGGGGTGGGATTATATAAGTTCGCTTCCTTCCACTCTCTTTCAGATATTGTCTAGTTATCCTGTGTTTGACACGTCTTTATGTATGAATCTGATGGTTGATTATATTGCACATTCTTCTTGATATCTTGTAATAAACCTTTTCTAATCTAAAAATCGTCTTTGCTTTCACGCGAATCCATTTAACTTTCTGCCGTTGCTCTATAATCCACGTTTAAACCGGTTATTCCAATTCGTCGCTCGCTTTTCCACCAGGAAATATTCTGCTCCCGTTCTCCTGCCATATCCTAACGTATCATGGAGATTTCTCACCAGCCCAAATGTTCCAATCCCGAATGAGCGTTTCTTGGTCAGCTGCACAAACTCCCAACACGCACAGCCAGCATGTTTTAAGCTAGCTGATCACCGCTAGCTCGAGCTGCTAGCTTTGCGGAGAAAGTGTCTGTGTTAGCCTGGGGGCGGAGCAGACTCGTCCTGAAAGGGGCTGTCTCACATCGTGACAAACCTGCTCGTTTTCATGGTTAGGGAGGGGCTGCTGTTGAGACCGCAGTTTTTAGAGGATTACTCAGAAATGTGTGAACGGATCAAAATGTTTATAGTGAGGAATGAACAGTATAATGCACTTAAAAAAATCGAAAAGTAGATTTTTCATAGTATAGCCGCTTTAAAGGCAAATGGATCCATGTACGTCTTTGTTTTCCTCATCGCAGCTGGCTCAGAACTGAACAGCTGGATAACTCCGATGATGCTTGCCGCCATTTTTCCTATGTTAATTTGGGGGTGTAATGTAGCGAGAGAGCGTGTAAACAGATGGATAATGGGAAATGGGGGCGGGCTTACTCTGTCAACAGTTCTGCCTAAAACTCTGAGGTGAATTTTTGACTAACAACTACAGAAACTGTTTGCTAAAATCGGCATATATATTTAAGAGAAATAAAATAAATGTAAACAGTTTGATTTACAAAAATAAATAAATAAAATAGAATTTGTATATTTTTGCACCTCTGTTATCAAATGAGATGTTAAGCAGAGTTTTATTTAAATATGATTCATTCGATCTACTTTAGACACATAGGCACCATCGTTTTACTGCACGTTAACTTAAGTGTCCATCCCATGCGTCCCTGCATGTGGGCTGAACGAGTTTGTGGGCAGATAAGCGATCTACTTGTTTACTTATGTAAGATCTTTTACAACACTCTCTCTTTTTAATGCACATTTAGGCCTGTCCAAACAAAGACGAGGCTTTTATCGCTTTGTTCTGATGCGTGAAACCAAAAGAGGAATAAGCGTTGAAAATTTAACTCATTTATGTCAAAAATGGTCCTTCAGTGTCATGTTTGATGTTTTATTTGTGAAACTGAAGCTAATAACATTTATAATTTATCCCAAAATAAATAAACTAGGTGACATCTTGTTGCCTTCATGTAAGATGTGTGCTGTAATGGTGGATAAATAGCTTTTAGAAGATGAAAGGCCAGAGGTTTGCTGGAAACATGCGGGACCCCTCTTCCCATGGAGAAAAAGCAGAAACATCGTTATTTTTAGGACAGACGCGTATTGATCCCTTTAGTTGGTGGGGAAGAAAGGCCATTTGTTTCATACGGGGATTTGATCTTTTTTTCTCCACTTCAAAGCTCCCGTGAGATGTTTTCTTTCCTTGTTTTTTCTGTTGTCTAATCACATGTAGACCTCGGCGTGTTGCCGGGATTACAGAACAGCTATTTGCATATTTCAAATGAGCTATTATTTTGAAAAGTGACGTAAAATTTGTGTTAAAGTTACAAAAAAAAAAATCAGCAGTGAATGACATTGTCCATTAGAAGAAAACACAATCATGGTTTTTGCTGGAGCTTCATTTCAGCCTCCATCTGTTGCCATGGTAGTGCAACTTTGAATGTGAGGCTGACCAGATAGACCTCCAGGTCTGGGTTTTTCTCTCTCCTACCTGATGCATCGGAAAGGAACAAGGTAACTTATGACATCTTTTTCTTTCTAAAAGGAAGGAAAAAAGCTTTTATTCACATTCAAAATGACTTCAGGACATCTTGTTCCATCCTGTTTTTCTCACATATCTATTCACACTACAGTTTCAGGACTGTTTCTCACCTAAACGATGAGGGGAAACTGTCCTCTCAGTTTAAAGAGGAAAACAATCAAAAGAAAAAAGAACTTGTCAGAAAATCTTCTCCTTATCTTGACTTTACTTATCAGAGCAAGGACATCTCTCATGGGGACAAATGTATTAATAGAGTAGTATTTGGGGTTTTCCATTTGACACCTAATTAAAATGAACTTTATGTTGAAACTTAAATAGTTGTCCCTCTGAATCGTTCGGTCGAGTCTGCACAACAAAAGCCGCAACTGACAAACTTAAAGTTTATCACTTCATTTTTGCCAAATCAAAGTCTGCGGTTGCTGTAATGAAGATGCACAGAGTTTGTTTTAATTAGAAACAGAGAGCTGAAGAGCCGTGCTGCAGACAGAATTCTGCATCATTAGGTTTTTATTAGCCTGATAAGACGGTGGAACAACAGAGGAGTTACACATTAGAGACATTCAGACTCGATAAATTCTTTTGATCTGTCGAGCGCAAGGGAGGTTATTTTTGTGTTTTTTTTTGCCTTGATTAACAGGCCAGATTTAGCACTGTCATTATTTATTTAACAAAGCTAAATTCTAAGGCAGGAGTAGGGATGAGGAGGCTGGAATGTGCTCTGGACAGGTTATGGCTCCATCAGAAGGTGCACGATCAACATAATTGTGTAAATGTTTTAGACAGCATTCACAATACAGTAATTCTTCTTAGCCTT
>NC_050519.1:11485460-11489140 GCF_002922805.2 Oryzias melastigma
CTTTCAGTGATTTCGGCAATCTAGGTATCAAAATGTTCAGCTTTTTCACAACATTACTGCTTGTGCTTCAGGTATTTGTAAACGTTATATTTTTTTAAATATTGAGCAAAATATGCCCCATTGGAAATGAATGAGTAATTGCTTAAATCCTTCAAAAACTTTGAATCTTGTGAACTTCTGCAAGCTTTCAGCTAGAGACGCCGTTCAGACTCTAAAACGTTCAGCAAATACCGGGTTTTTAGGGTAATTTGGACTTTAGCTTTTATTTGAGCAACACACTAGCAGTTTTTGGCTAAATTGACATGTTTGGAGTTTTTAGGGTAATTTGGAGTTTAGCAAATGTTTGTATCCATCCATCCATCTTCTTGGCCACTTCTTCCCTTTCGGGGTCGCGGGGGTGCCGGAGCCTACTGAAGGGCGAAGGCGGGGTACACCCTGGACAGGTAGCCAGTCTGTCGCAGGGCAGATGTTTTTAGTAAAATGCTAAAATATTGGAGGGGGAAAAAATGATTTTCTTTAAAGTTTTTTAGCTAATTTGGAGTCATATTTTAGCATTGCGCTAGCTGTTTTGCCGAAATTAGACTTTTTTTCTCTTATTTTTAATCTAATTTTGAGTTTAGCTACAATTTTAGCATCATGCTACCTGTTTTGGCTAATTTAGACATGTATCTGGTCTTTTAGTCTAAATTGGAGTTTAGCTAATATTTTAATAGCTGTTTTGGCAAAATTTTCCTTTTTCTATTTTGCATTTAGCAAATATTTTAAAGACTTTTCAGCTGTAGCATTTTTTGCTAGCTGTCAGTTTTAAGTGTTTTCTCACGCTGCTTCTCCTTCAAAATCTGCTGGAGTTCCATTGATAGTGTTAACGAGTAAAAAGTTACAGTATGATAAAGATTTTGTGTTTTAATCATCTCTGACATGGCCTCAGGTGTTAAAGGGTTAAGAAGGCAAATGCATTTATTTTCCAGCTATTGAAAAATATGCATTGTCAGTACTTCTCTCTGCTGCAAACAGTTTTCATGTGGTGGGAAAACCAATATCATTTGTAATTGTTCTCATCCATCACTCGTCTAAATTTGGGTCATTCCTTTTTTGCCTCTGGCACTTTTATATTCATGCATATTAAAGTCTGTTCTGTTTATCCTTTTTTTAAATATACTGCAGCCTAAAGAAATATATTTTCTTTCAGTTTAAAATCAAGCAATTTCAATTGGTTGTGATGATGATGATTCATGTATAAGAAAATATAGCTTTAAAAGAATAAGTATTTTATCAAATTGGTTTCTTTGCTCGAAATAGTCTCTTGTTTTCTATCTACTTGGAAATCTGCCTTTTTTTTTTTCCATCTCACTTGAGAGAATCATTTGCATCCGCTCTTAGTTAAACATGAGGATGGGGAGGAAGAGGCTGATCGCAGCTGTTTCCAGTTCATCCCAGAGGACACTCGTGCACCTGTGGAGTTCATTTCCACAATGGAAAAAAAAGGCAAAAGCATGTAGAAACTTAAACTTTTAGCAAACTTTTAGATTAATGTAGTGGATTATATCATTTCAGTTTCACTTTGAAAGGACAAAACTTTTTTTTTTTTTTTTTTTTTTTTTTTTTTTTACAGAATTGATTAAAACTGTTTTTGTTCATCTGAACACTCTTTTTGCACTCAAGCAATATACACCAAGGCATGGTTGCATATTCATAGATCTGCACAATCAGGAATAGGTGTTGCCTTTTCAGAGTAAAACTATTTTTTATTTTTTTCTTCTAAGGGGAAAAACATCAAAGCGTGGGGTTTTTCTGATGAGCCTTGATGACTTCTGTGTGCTAAATTAATGCAACATGCATAGAGAATTTACTGAGGGAATTTCTGATAATATCTTCCCCGAGGTGGAATAAGTTTATTTTTATGACCGTGGACCAGACTCTGTAACACAGAACAGATTCGGCACTGTCGCAGTTCTCCAATGGTTTACTGGAAGCCCTCCATCTCCATGTGCCATGGAAAATGTCTTTGACGGTTTTAGGAGATCTCATCCAGCATACTAACTGATGGCAGCCTGTTCTCTCACAGCCTATTGATTTAAATGTGTTTTGCAAAGTTTAGAAAGCTAATTTGTGTTCATCTGATGCAAATAAGTGTTTAAAATCCTCAAACTTTCTATCGGAAAATCTGCAACAAAAAATCCACTTTGTGCCAAATTTAGCAACACAGCCCTACTGTGTGGCTGAATATATTTTTATAGATGCTGCTGACCCGGTGTGTCACACACGAAATGTTTTAAATATAAATAGCACTTATTTGATGTTTCAACTAAGCTGATTCATGATTCACTTTGGTCTGCTGTTATTTTGGTCTGATTAGTAGGGATGTGGGGGTGCAGGATGTGAGTCATGCAAAAAATCTTTCAATATTTGTCCTGATTTTGACACAGATTAAGATAATTGTGCATAAAATTCTTTCTTTCCCATTGGTTATTGGGGTTTCCTGTTAGAGGGCAACACAAATGCACTTTCTTACTAATGAGGTAACGGCTGAAAGCTTGTTAATTTGGAACTTTTTTGACACAAAAGCTTTGTTCCATTAAAAAAAAAAAAAGTTTTTCTGCACTATCTGCTAAAATGGGTTTTCCACTAAGGCTACAAGCGTTGCTACACATGACCTCCATCCTCTTTGTGAACTGCCCCATTCACTTTGCTTTGTTAGACATCAGCAGTGATTGATTTACTGTATAATTTGTCCTTTTATCTATCCACCAACAGAAAATATGCTTGTTGAATTATTCAAATATGTCTGCTCTGATTATGCAGGCAAAGCCTGAGTGTGTGCGTTTCCTCAGCAGTGGCTGTTTTCCCTGCTGCATGTCAGAAAGCTGAGAGATAAGATGGACAAAGAGGGCAGAAAAGAGGATTGGAGGGTGATTGACGGGTGGCCTCATGGTAGCAGAAGCTCTGGAGAGTCTCCGTGCAGTAATGGATTAATATTTTGAGGTCTTGACTTGAGCATCTTTGTCATGGAGGATTGTTGCATTCGACTGGAACCCAAGGACATGATACATGCACAGATGTAACCTGTCAATCACGCTTTGGCCTGTTTTGCTCTAAAGTCACTCATGTCAGACGTTTTTGCTTCTAAAAGCTGTGATCTTCTTGAGAACCTTCGCATTTTAGTCATTGAACTGGGTCGACCGGACAGCCAAGTGAATGATCTATATATATATATATATTTTTTTTTTTAGCTTTATCTGGAAAAAAACGCAAAATTCCAACATCTTAAAATGTATGGAAGCAACAAATGTCCTGAAGATTGTGACGTCCCTGCAGCTGAAACTATTGATTTCATGCCTGACATTTGACCCGCATAATGGCGAGCCAGTCTTCCCCAATGCATCCATTATCGGAACGGTTTTTCTGCGGTTAGTTGAGCCTCAAGTAAACAAGCTGCTGTTGTGACAGTAGGAGGCTGAACATTCAGTGTGTGGCCAAATGCAGCCGCTAATAGCTCAGTAAATCAGTGTTTTATCAAACAGAACAATATCACTAAGTGTGTATGTCGTAGAAAACGGATCATTTAATGTCCAAGAATGTTATTCATCCTTTTTTCTGTTTTTATTTTGGTAAATCCAACCAGCAATCAATGATTCATGGGGATTGCTTTCAGTGTGAAATTTTCCAGCGTGTTTATCCCA
>NC_050519.1:11489177-11516012 GCF_002922805.2 Oryzias melastigma
CATCAAAACGGCTGGCAGTCGTACACCAGCGAGCACACACACCAGCGGCAAGGCTCATTAGATGCAGCGACTGTTAATAAACCAGCACGGGCTCAAACCAGCAGCTTTAGTGACACGTTTGCCTCTGGGTTCACGCTGAGAACAACCTCGACACTCTGCTGCAGCACGTAAACTTTGAAAAGGGATGAAGGAATTTATTGAATGTTGGTGACAAATATTTGCAAAATGCCTTGATTTTTAAAATGAAAGAATTTCACAAATGAAGTGAGTTTGAAGCTTTTTTTAAATTGTTTTTGATTAAATCTCTTTTAGAAATTTCTTGCTGCAGTTCACTAATGTAATTATGGCCCCCAGCAGTCATTGACTGCAAGGACTTTATTGTTTTCGCAGTTGGAAAATTTTCTGCGCCTTTGAGCAAAAATTTGACCCCTGCCACATACTTGGAAATTCAAAATTTCCACACAGCTAGAACCCGGCAGATTAATTTTTGGCATAGTGAAAGAGACTCCCACCAATATGATGACATCACAGCGAGCAAAACCGAAAAAAAAAAAAAATGTAGAAATGGATATAGAGATATAGATGACAACGTTTGAAATTATAATGGGATGGCCACACGACTTTGGCAGCCATTTTATAGCAAAGTGTAAGATTTGGCTTTTTATTTTATTTTTTTTATTTTTTCTCACTCTTTTCTACAATATGGAAAAACAACACTTTTGTTTGTGTGATTTTCATGAAACTTCAGACGTGCCACCACAAAAGTTGCCATCTTGAATTAAAAAAAAAAAAAAAAACCCTTTAGTACCAACTACAAATGAAAACTCATCCTTGGGTTTTTCATTGATTGACTTGTAATTTCTCAAATCATTTGAATTGTAGAATTTGAATGGCGTGCATGTGGCGAATGTTGCAATCTTAGCTAGCTCGCACTTTTTTTTTTTTTTTTAACTCAAAATGTTGTAAAAAGGGCATATACAAGTTCTCTGGCTCATGTTGAATAAAACAAAATAAGATGGGGTATGACGATGCTAAAATTGTGGGCTTGGCAAAAAATGTGCTACATCTGCAAAGAAAGAAAAATTGGGGTGGAGGGTGTTGGAATCCACTAACAAAACCAACATACGTTTGTCTGGGATATTCAAAGGAAGTTTAGTGATTATGGGACGGCCACACGACCCACAGCTTGGCGGTCATTTTTTGGCAAAATCTAAATTGACGATTATCAAGTAAGGGAAAATTAATTTTTGGTTAACTGGTTTTCACAAATACGAGGCCATCTTAAGACTACAATGACCTTTGGAGGATATTGTCAATCTTTGATTGTAGAGGCTGCTTAGCAAGTTGATTCACGCAAAGGTTGGCGGTAGTGTAAAGGTGTATGGCAAGGGCGGGTAGGTACTCCACACCATCTAACGCTCCTCAAGGCTGAAATTTTCCTTTTATATTCCTATTATATGAAAAAGATACTCAGTTTCATCATTTAAAGAGAAGCACATGAGGCTTAGTTAAATATTTGCTTTGTTTTTTTCCCAGTTAAGTTTGTATTTTTTAACAAAATCCGTTTTATTTCTCGGGTATAAACATGTTTTAGATTTGGGTAGTTGCTAATAGCTAGTAACTTTTAGTAATTCTCTGTAGCTGCAAAAAAAATGATTACAAAAAAACTTTAGCTGCCTTTGAAACCACAAACTGTATTGCGTTAAATGGAACTTGTAAAAATGATGCTGATTGTCGGGCATTTTTCATCAATGTGATTGAAACAGTTCATCTCAGTTTGTACAGTATTGATGAAGACTGAAAGTACTGGTTATTTTGTGCAGACGCATACGTGCATGCACGCACATATGCTGTTCAGGATTAGAGCCTTAACCCTTCTCACCACTGACTCATCCTCAGTGATGGCCTCCTAAGTGAGTGCGATGATGATGTGAGTCAGTCTGCTTTCATCTGAGTGTCTTCATGTTTGCGTGTGCCGGTACACCCCCAAACTGTGACTGTCATCTGCCTATGCTTTTGGATCCGACAAGTGTCTGTTACTGCTCTGTGAGGAGCATGAGGTCATCTTCTTCAGATGGTTTCCAACCAGTGACTCATCCAACAACAAGTGGATGCGAGTTTTTGCCTCTGAAGATCCAACCTTTTTCACTGGAGGTTTGCCTGCTTTTGTTCATGTTGTCATTTTGGCACAAGCTCCTGGTCCTCTGTCCTCCTACCAACTTGCTCAATGACATCCAACGTTCCATCCTGGACTTTTTTTGGAATGGGAAGCACTGGATTCGCGCACCTGCCTTGTACCTTCCTGTCCATGAGGGTGGCCAGGGCCTCATAGATATCATGTCCAGAGTGATGGCCTTCAGACTACACACCGGTCAACGTCTCCTCCATCACCATGGTGCGAGGTGGCTTGATACAGCCTACACTCTTCTACGGAGAGCTGGAAGGCTGGGATATGACAAACAACTGTTCCTTCTAAATAAAGGGACCCCGGACCTGATGGGTCTCAGTCCTTACTATGGATCTGTTTTGAATGCTTGGCAAGCTTTCAAAATGAAACGAGAGAACATGCTGACTCCTGGTCCATGGACACTTCAAGAACCACTCTTTTACAATGGAGCTATCTCAACTGATCTCTTGGACTCTCTCTCTGTGAGAGCAGCGTTACAGGAAGCAGGCTGTGTCAAATTGGGACACCTGGCTGCCTCACTGGAGACCTTGGAGCAAAAAGTGCGTCTCCGACCCAGACTGCTGTCCAGAGTTGTGCAGGCCGTGATGTGCTCAATTCCTACTGAATGGAGAGCCTTCATATCAGAACATATCAACTCCTGGGATCCTACCTCATCGTACAGATCTCCACCCGTGACCATATCCCATAATGCAGATGACTGGATTGAGGACCCTAACAAACTGCTGGACCTCAGTCAGTCAAAAGGTGTTAACTTTGAGACCCTGCACAGGAAGGCTGCTTACACCCTCTGCATCAAAATAAGACACTTCAAGTCCTTGACAGAGCTGGAAGCATCGAGGTGGGCGGGGCTGTTCGGCTCCAGTACGACTCCAAGAGGACGCTGGAAGTCCCTGTACAGGTTCCCTGTTGAGAAGCGTGCAGCTGATCTCCAGTGGAGGATTGTGCATGGATGTGTAGCCACAAACAGATACAAGGCACGGTTTGATCCAACACAATCAGAACGCTGTGACTTCTGTGACCAGACTGAAACTCTGACACACTTGTTTGCACAGTGCAACCGCTTGGCTTCTCTTTTCAGCATTCTGACTGCATGGTGTCTCGGGTTGGGAGAGGTGTTTTCTCTCCCCCTCTTTGTGTACGGGCCTGTATTTACAAATGCAAAAAGAAAAAGAAATCAACTGTTGAATTTCCTGTTTGCTACGGCTAAAATTGCAATCTGGCTCACCAGACGTAATCAGGCAAACTCTGAGGGATGTGCTGATGTCCAACAGATGTTTTATGCTCTTTTAAGATCACGGTTACGTGTGGAATATGCTTATTTCAGAGTGACTGAAAGGCTGGAGGAATTCTCCCAGACCTGGGCTGTAGAGAAAGTTCTGTGTCATGTGACTGCTGATGGGGAACTCCTTTTCTCCTTTTGAACTTCAGAGTTCATGTCATCATTATTTCTTTTCTTTTTTATCATGTGTGTTAATTTGTAAATATTAGAATGGTCCAATAAAGGGCATTTTAAAATCAAATCATGTTGTCATTTTTCTGTTTTGCATAGAAAACGTGACAAAAACGGAGCTCATACACAAGATTTTTGAGTCTCTTCTCAATGTTTATCTAAAAAAAAAAAAAAAAGAATTGGAGGCATCAAGAAAAAGAAGCTTGATAGTTGTATCTTCTTCCCTGAAAGCTTCTCCTCCTCCTCAGTACATCACTGTAAATGTCAATGCCAATCCATGGTTTCACTGTCTTTCTCTAACAGCTTCAGGCTTTTTTCCCCCCTTTGGTTCTATGTACTCGGATTTTTCTACCATCCATTTCTCCTGCCTGCCAGCATGTTTGACTGCATGCATTTTTTTTTTTTGAGTGGGTGCAACTAAAGTGCCAAGCATGACAATGCCAACAAGTGGCAGTTGAGCTTCTGTTGTGATGCAGAATGCGCAGAACATGAAGGCATGAGAAGATAAATTAGTTTTAATGTTTTTTTTTTCTTTTGTATAAAAAAAAATCATGATGTCATGTGTTTTTCAACTTAGCAAGAATGGAAAAAAATGGAATTTACCAAACCAAAACTCACTCTTGTGGTATTTTGCATCCCTAAATATCAACTTTTACATTTGGCATCCCAAATTCTTAGCATTGCAGTTGTTATTAATGAGCAGCTTTGCCACCTGCTGCCCTAATGTCAATGGAAACTGCAGAGTCGAGCTCTAAGGAGCTCAATGAATATTTGACGATGGAATGAAAAGTATGAGGAGAGAAGTATCAAAACACTGAGGGAATGATGGGAATATGAAATGAGGAAGGAAAACAGGGAATACTGAAAGGGCGGACTGTATCCAGATATTGATCTTTCTTTGCTGGTATTTATTTTAGAATAGGACTTGCTAAATTTCTAGAAACACAAATTAGGGCTTATTTAAAGCTTTTAACACTTACAAAAATTATGAGCTGCTAGTTTTGATATTAAAATGTTAGCTTTGTTAAGAAGCAATTAAAAATTTTTGTTAACTGTTTAGTTTCAGTAACGCACTTTTAAAAGTATTTATCAACATGCATTCATCACTAACTTGCTTTCCCTACAATTTTTTTTTTTCTTTAAGTTGCTTTTTAATTTTTTGAGCTTTTTGTTCTATCCAAAAACAAGCACTTATGACAAAAATAGATCCATGTGGAAATTGTAAATTAATTTACGGGAAATAAATTATATTTGGCTCTTTTTCATTTTGTGCATTTTTCATAGTTTTTCTCCTTTATTTTTATTATGGTCTTGATCTTCTTCTTTGTGAGCGTGTTTATTCTACAAATTAGTTTTAAATTACTTTCATAAATCCAACCAATATTTGCAGATACTTTAACAAAACTTGTCCAGAAGAAATTACTATTTTTATTAAAAAATAAAACGTGAGCATAAATTGTTTAGCATAGCTCCACCAGTCATGTGGGCTACCTCCATCTGCTTTTTTGACGAGGGTTTGTCATAAACGGCATGTTATGTGATTGGCCAAAGCTGAACTGTGCAGGTAAACCGATACACCTGCCACCAGGAACATTCTCTGACCAGATTATTTCCTTTCTTCATAAACCTTGGAGTCAAAACCTATTCAGTTATTATACTGAAAGAATCCGATATTTTATAAAAAAACAGACTTATTCTGCTATGAAAATGGCTTTGAAAGACTCCTATAAACCATTTGTCCTCAAAATGTTAAAGTTGTGATCCAGAACTAAGATTTCCAAACATGTCTTTGTGATTTTCGGGAGTTGTGCTTGTGAGTCATACTAATTGTTTTACAAGGACAGACCTTCGTCTGTCTTCAGGGAGCCTTGCAACCGACTCCAAGTCAGTTGTACGGAGCACAATTAAAATGTCTATTTCTCCACTGCCAGCTGGAAAGAAGGTAATTATTTGTGCCTTTTTAGCATCTAGAAGTGAGTTTTCTACCCAGTCCTCTGCTTCCCTGACGACTATATCTTATGTTGGTTTACATAAAGCACACAATAACCTGTCAAAGTAATCTTAGTAGCATGTGTGTTTAGAGCAAACAAAACCACAAGAAATGACAACTCAAAGTTGACAGCGGGGTTTCCTTTTAAAGAAGAATCCCCATTTTTGGTGTTTTTTGTTCTCTAACTATAACAATTCGCCCCAAAACAGGTTGATTTTTGAAGGGTTTTGAGTTATTTCATAGCAACAGAAAAATGTTTTGGAATGGAGCCTCCTTTCTTTCTACTTAAAGTGGTTTGAGTATCTGAGGTCTCATACAAGGACATGCCTAAAAGGTAACAGCCTTAAGTAGGAGCTGATAAAAGAATAAATGAAAAAAAGGATAAGCAATAAACACTAAAAGCTTTGTGTCTCAAGGAGTGCTATTCGGTTACTGTGGGAACGACAACGACCACTTTATACAAGTATTGTTTAAAAGGTTTCAGGAAAATAAAATGTAGAGAAATTATTTTCTTTGAGTTACTTTACTGTTTAAATTCAGTGATTTCTTGGGAAGTCTTTGCAAACGTTTCAGGGAAAACGGCGTCCTGTGAAGGTCATCTTGAAATGACTACATGACCTTTGAGGCCAAATTTGATTTGAATAAGATGGTGTGGTCTGTACTTTAAATCTGGGCTTTTATTTTTAATGGGCTACAATCAAAAAAATGTACATAAATAATATAAGTCATGGCTTTCAGTGTCGTTTGGCCAGAGGGTTTTTTTTTTTTTGACATGTTGTTGCAACTAATACTCCAGAACAACTTGTAGTCCAAAAACTATGGTATGTTTCTCTGACCTTTAACAAACCAAGTTAATAACGGAGCACCAGAGTCCTGCAGAGGTATATTTATTCTTTCTCTAAAGCCAAATGTTGAGAAAGTTCTGTTGTTGGAGTTTAGAAGTTGCCGTATGGGACTTTGATTGTACATTTGGAGCAGACAGCTTCTGTATCTGCACCACTGAGCTGTCAGCAGAGCAGAGGACATCAAGGAATAGCTTCGCACCCCTCTTTTTAGGAGTCTTAGCAATGCCCTTTCACTTTTTCTTTATGTATCTAGACAGACGGACAGATGAATACACGAGTGTATTCACAAAGCTCTGTATTTCATCATCCTGCAGCCATTACCATTTCATGAACTCACACTTCACACGCCCCCCAGAAAGCTTTTCATACATCTGTAATTTATGAACCCCGTGACGTGCTGTTGGAGTACTTCTATTCTGCGCGTTTTCTGTCATGTTACCTTAGAGGGGAGAAAAGAAGAGGGGCATTAAATATCCAACATCCAGCATGCGGCTGGTAAGTGGAGCATTTTGCTTCCTCTGTGTGGAGGGAGTTTGCTCAGAGAACGAAATTGACCTGAAAGTGATGCTGCGTCTGAGCAAAGGTAAACGTTAGAGCTTAGAGCTCATCATCCTGTAGATGAAAAGACAATTTCCTCCACTACATTCATCCTCCACTGTTTAGACTTTTTCCTACTTAATTCATTATTTCAGTGATCAACAAGTTTGTGGCTCTGAACTAGTGTTGTCTCCCAAAAAAGTGCAGCTTTAACAATCAAGCTGCCTCATCACCGTGATGCTGTCACAAGTCACTTTCTGGGTCACTACATATTCATGAAGCCTCGAAGCACATCATGAGTTGTTTTTAGCAGCAATAAAAAGAAGGTAGTCCTCCCAGACTTGGATTCCCGTCAGACTGTTCATAATAACCAACGTGAAACTTACCTCATGAATATGGAATCGTGTGAATCACCTTCATGTTTCTAATTCTCTCGATCAGCTAAACATGTCAGCAGATATGTGTCTTCGGTGCTCCGCTTGAAGATTAGAAGCATTTTGTCAGGTCTGAGTGTCTTCTGTTTCTCCTCGGGGATCAGGGATTTAGAAGGTCAACAGCGGCTCTCGCTGATGCCCCACAGGGAGGGGGATAATGGCAGAGGGGAGGCTCGTGAGTGTTGCCGTGACACCAGGTGATGTAAGTCATATTGGCATACCGGGACACGGGAGAACATGTTGACCTCTGCTGATGACTACACAGAAAAGGGGGATTTGGAGTGGCCATTTGAGCTGTATTTAAAATGAACACAAATCTGACTATTTTATAACGGCTGTTTTATCATTAATCTCTAAAACAGTCATGTTAGCCCATAATAGACCCTTGCATCTCTCAATGCAACATTTTGTGTTAAACTTTATTTATTTAAAAAGTGCTTTTCATGTATTGCTTTTCAATGTGTTTTACCATTTAAAAACAGACAACAAAATACAAAAAAATTAAACTCACCAACCGTTTTGCCCCACTTTCTGTCAATTCACACGTATACATCCCATGATCCAACACTCAAAATGCCAAAATGGATTTAGATTTCTTTGATTTATGCACGACTGTGTTTAAAAATATTATTTGAAGCTGCAGTAACGACATATTTATAGATTTAGTTTTGTGTTTTCTTCATGGTATTAATTGATTTATTTTTAATTTTGTTATCAGACATGCGATTTAAATCGTACCTGACATGTTTCTACGGAGACGTGTCAGGTATGATTTTAAATTGTGTGACTGATAACAAAATAATTTAAAAAATTATGAATACTACAGACACTATGAGCTTTATCACATTAATACTTGATGTGAAAAATGATTCAAAAACTGACTTCTTGTTTTTTTTTTCTAAATGGAGTAAACATCTGGATTTGATTCATTGGATACACTTTCTTTACATTAGAATTAAAATTCTATTTAAAAAAAAATAAATAAATAAATATTATATTTACTATATAATTACCATTTAAAAAGTCATAAAAGGCCGGCCGACTCCTGACCGGAAGATTGCAGGTTTGATTCCCACCTTGCCCACCCATATGTTGAAGTGTCCTTGGGTAAGACACTGAACTCCACCTCTGGTGGAAAGTTGGTGCCGGCAGAGCCATAATATGTGCGTGAATGGGTTAATGGGATTCTATCTGAACAGCGCTTTGGGCCTTCAAGGAAGGCAAAAAAGGATGTGATTTACCACTTATGTCATTATATATATTTCACAGTTATTACTTTAAAAAGCTGAATTTGTCACTTTCTGGCGTGGTGGTTTTATCATTTGCTGTCTGTCGTGTGGTGGATATGAGCTTGACTCAAAATGCTCCTCAGTTATTTATTTTTTTTTCCCTCATGGTTCATTTGCTTGCTTTGTTTTGCTCCAGAACTAAATCTATTTCAGTTCTCTCGGAGGACGTTTGGCTATACATAAAAGGAGTACCTCCTTTAACAATGTGTACATTCAAATCTTTGACGCAAGCATTCAGTCTGCATCAAAAGGAACCGCAGGTAACTGCTGGAAAGAATAGCTTCAAAAATGCCGTGTTTGAGGGACTGATTGAAACACAAACATGACTGATTCTCTGGCGTGAAGTAGGGACCGAATAGTCTGTATGCGGTTTACGGTTTCAGCTTGGAGACTTGGTTTGGTTATGTTGAGTTGAAAAGCTGACTAAAGCGGAGATCAGAGGCAAGTTTCCCAGGGAGGGGAGACAAAGGGAGGTGAGCGGAGCAGATCGGGTTAATCCTGCAGATGGAGAAGGAAAGGTTTCATCAAAGGGTCCAGGAGAGGTGGAGGCATGCAATATTGATGGAGAGCAGAGAGGAAAGTGTGGCAGGTCGATGAGAGGAGTAAGCTGTTCAGACAGGTGCATGACCACATATACACATCCCCATCAAGCCGTCACTTCCATAACCCCAAAAAAGTTTTTGCAGTTTGGAAGACATGTTTACATATTTTTTTTATTTGCAGAACAAAGTTATGAACATTGATGGAGTCAAGGTGAAGCTCCAGGTGAGTATTTGGGGGAAAAAACTATTTTTTTTTAACATTCAAATGTTGATAAATTCAGTTATTGAGATCATTTAATGTAATTAAGTGACATATAGTAAATGTCTTTCTTTCTCCACAAACACTTCTAAATATAACATGTTAGATTTATAGTTTCCTAATGTACTTTATCCTCCTTGTTTAAAAGTACAGCTGTAACTTTTTCTCTAATTCTTGCAGATTTGGGACACGGCAGGACAAGAGCGCTTCCGCAGCGTCACTCATGCCTACTATCGGGATGCACACGGTGAGAAACCCTACAGATTGTGCAGCTACTTGAACCACCAGATCTCTCCTTATACTGTCAAAGTGAACACTAACAAGGTACATGGGTCAAAATAATTGTTGTATCCCTTCAGACAAAGTAATTGAAGGGAATTTAAACAGCATGGTTAATGTTAAATGATTGAGAATTAATTAGTTATTGATAAACAAACATGTAGTTCAGTCTTACTTTTGTTTTCCATTTCAATATTTCCTAAATTACCATGAATTTGCTTGGGTAAAAGCAACTTCTTTGAGATATAAGAAAAAAGCTTTTGGATAACAGCTGTGTGGGTGGAAGTCTGCTATACATTAAAATAACACTTGGGTCTCAATGATTCAATCAACTATTTAATATTATTATTAAAAGGATTGAGAAAGGCCTTTTCTTTACTTCAGATATGGGCTTACAAGCCATCCTTTGCCGTAACTATATCCCCATACAGCAACATTTCAATGTTTCTAACAGCTCTTTTAATGCATAACATAAAAAATGGGATGTTCCATAATCAACCCAACAACACATGGTTGATCAGCGCAGCACCATTAATATGCAAGCAAGGTCGGTTTCTCTTTATTCCATCTGAGGCCTCTGCTCTGCCGTCAATGAAGGCTTTTTCTTTCCCTTTTGAAGATATATACTTTTGTATGCATGAAAAGCAAAACTGAGATTTGAAGACATTTATCATCCCTGTTTTGTCACCAAAATAATGTCAGCTTTTCTGACCCTTAAAGAGATTAGTTTGAGTTCGTGTGTGTATAGACCAGGGGTCCCCAACTGGCGGACCGGGGTCCGGACCCGGACCGCGAGACCCTTTTATCCGGACCGCCAAACATTTTTAATAAAAAAGTACGATTTTTCATTCATCTTTACACGGCGACTTTTGAACAGGCGCGCGCGAGGACAGCTACGTTCAGACCGGGGTCCTTCGACCGGCAAAAGCTCAGAGCGGTGTGCTAATGTTTACGTAGTTGGGACGTAAAGTTATCTGAAATGTGCGTGAACAATGGCTCTGTCTAAAATGAGAAAAGTGGACTGAAATCGTGTCTTTGGAGATGATGGACCGAAGATTTCGCTTTTATTTACCAGCAGTGAGTTCTACAGGCCGGTTTGTATTATAAACATGGAGTCAGCTGGTTTTGTTAAGAGCGCTGATATCAAGCGGCGCTACGAGACGAAACAAAACTTCTGACACAAATTACCCGACAGAATAAGTGACGTGGTCACGGAAAATATACGAACTGAAAGTACAATGCGAGCGTACAACACACAAACGCTAACAGCACAACAACGAGCTCACGAGTGCTCACTGCGAGTGGAATGGATTTGGGCAAGCACTAAAGTCACTCCAAAATGATTAAAGAGTGTATGGAGGCAAAGACAGAAACAATATTAGAAGGAAAAGAGGGACAGAAGCTTCAAGAAAAGCTCAGACAGATTCTCCTGTCGTCAACAAGAACCGAGCTGCGTTCCAGAGATGTGCAGGGCTATGGAGCAAATCTGGTGCCAATATTATTTGAAAACCAATTAAAACAAATTTATATAAAAAAAAATGATGTTTGGCAAAAAACAAAAATTAAATGTCAAAAAATTATTTTCATTCTAAAATGAACTTAATTTCAACTTCAAATGTACAATTTTTAAGGTTTCAAAACTAAACATTTTTATTCAATTTTTTTTTTTTTTTAGATTGAACTCTATTTTTTTTGTTAGTTTTTGAATATAAAAATTTCAGTTTCAAAACTTTTTGCCCTTTTGTGGCGGGGCTAACACGAAAGACCAAACCAAATGGATGAGTGTGGTAACTTCAGTCCTGTGCATTCACTGACTCTGCTAGAACAGAGTTTTGGACACACGGTTTGTACGGGATAAAACTCTGATCTTTACATCCGTCTTGGGACAACTTCAGAATATGATAGTACAGACAGTCAGTGAAGACACTGGGCTTGAAGTTAGCACTCTCTTTGATTTTTGATGGGCCCTTTGTGTTAGCCCCGCCACAACAAGGCTAAAAGTTTTGAAACTGAAATTTTTATATTTGAAGAAGAAAAAAAAGAAGAGTTTAAATTGGAAAACATATTGAAACTGATTAAATCTAAAAAAAAGAAAACATTTGAAGTTGAAAATAATTAAGTTTATTTAAGAACAGTAAAAAATTTCTGACATTTTTACTTTTTTTTGGCCAAACACCAATATTTTTTCAATTTGTTTTATTTGGGTTTGAAATAATATTGGCCCAAATTTAGCTCCATACAGTTCCAGCTAGACACCACCATTCAAAGTACCATCTACGTCTCTTTAAGTCTGTTTTGTAGTTTACCTTTATGTTTATAATGTTTTTTGCACTTATGAAAGTTATTACTTTAGTGCTCAATATGTAGCATTATTTGCAACCTACTTCTAAGGGTTGTAAAACAGAAAATTAACATTTGCACGAGAAAATTGATTAATTATGAATGCTTTTTGAGGTACATTCTTGTTACCTGTTGCACTTTAAGTGACAGACAGCAGAATGTTAAAGTTTGTGAAAGAGCACACATGTTGCACTTTAAGCAAGCAAGTTTATGTGCAATATTTTTTTTAACTGTTCAATGTATGTATGTATTTTTGTACAAAAAGGAATGAGAGAAATACTTGTTGAGACAATAATCTAAAAGAGTTCTTTGCAAATGTAACTACACGTTGTAATAAAATAAAAGAACAGAAAAGTGAAATATTGACTGAATGTTTTTGCATGTTCGGACCCCGGTCTACCAAGCTGACAGAGTTACTGGACCTCTCGCCAAATTAGTTAGAGACCCCTGGTATAGACCTTTACTCTGTCGTTACAGACTGTACAAGTTAATAAAAAAAACTCTATATCTCTCTGTTATTTATTTTTAGGAAAGTTTGAACCGGAGAGCACAAAATTGGTGTTATGAATTTCAAAAGTTTGTGTCCAACAAAAAAAAATCTGAAGCAACACACTCTTATAACTATTTAGACTATTTTCACTGCCTAATAATACCATCAAATACAAAAAATCAGACAAAAACAGACTTACATTTAGAACATACTTGCACAACAACAGTATTTTAATTCTTCTTTAATGCAGGAATAGAGCACTATTAATGTTTTTATTATATAAACCCAAAAATATGTTAAGGCAGGGTGTCTATTCAATGGCAAACACAGTAAAATGTGTAAATGTAGGAATGCATTCATTCACTGCATGTTCCTGCAGTTTTAATTTAGATATATTTTTGTGCAGACTGGTAGATAAAGCCATTTATCACTGCTATTTCATTTTTTTGTGGTCGGAGCCAAGGTGCAAACACGGGTCACATTGGAAAAGCCGATGCAGAGAGATGAACGTGGGAGGAGGCAGGGACTCCAAACGAGGCGAAATTCTAGAAAATTGAAAGGGTAGAGCTTGCACAGACTATCCTTTTAGGTAGTGTTGAATACATTTCTGTGCAAAAAAGTTGTTTTTTTTTAATATATATTTATATTAGAACTCACCAAATTTGCTTTTGCGTTTTCTACATGCTGGATCATTTTTAGAAGATTACAGGAGATGATTGACTGGGATAAAAATGACTAACATAAGAACACTAAAAAGCACTTTTGAAGGTGGTTTTAAATTCAGTAGTATTCCTGCAAGTGTCCAGTCTTATTTTTCACAAGCTTTTATTTGCGCAGACCCAGACTGATAGTTGGCGGTCTGCCCAGGACAGCAGGACTTGAACTGCATTTAACATTCTGTAGATGCATTTCTGTTGAATTAAAATGTCACCAGTGCAGCATTTACTTAATTCGCCTGTTTCTTCCATCTTCTTTGGTCATTTAGTCTCGGTGGGAGAGTTAAAGTAGAACAAACCGAGGAGATCTTCAGGAAACTTTCTCAGTTAGACTTCACTGAAGGATTTACAAATTAGTCATGAAAGATTTAGCAGCATTTGTGTACTAGATAGTACTACAAATGGGATATTGGTTCATGATTTAGAATTTTAGGTGTAAATTAACTAAATTAAGAGAAAACAAGGTATAAGATTAGCAATATTGCATAAAAGATGATGAAAAATGTAGGTTATACAGAGAATTTGCTAACCTTCAGAGCATTGGACCAAACCAATGTCTCTCTTAAGGAACAGGCAGGATGGTCCCAAAGGATCCACATTTCTCCTCTTTGTTCTCTCAAGTGACTAACTACACCCCTGGAGACGTCCCCCTTTATGGATCAGCTGTCAGTGTGTTCGAACTCTGCTGCAAACTGGTGAAACAGATGTGGTGTGTGTGCAGCTGGATGCAGAAAAGCATTAGGGAGGGGTCAAAACATCAATCCTTGTACACCTAATACAAGTTGCAAAACCCTGATTTTAAAAATACATGTTCTTAGTCTTACAGAAATTTTTCTATTGATGCATATATAAAATGGAACCCTACTTTAGTCATTACATTTTCTTTAAAAAAAGTTGATTTTTTTTTTTTTTCCTATTAGCGCTAAGGTAGTTTTTCAGACTGGCACATTCATATACATACAAAGTAAAACCAGTATTCCACAACTGTCCAACAGAGTACATGCCTAAGAGCAGTAAGATGGAAAAAATGATAAGTTTTAGTGACAAAAACGAAAAGACATTTTAATTAAATCTAACTATAAAGCCAAGAGAAAACTTTTTTATTGACTCATTGGCCACAAAGGCTTCTAAAATTGGACAGAAGGGCCGGACCAGGAGCAGATGCTTGGAGTATTCTGGTGATCCACCTTGTAAGAGAAAGAAATAACATGGAATCTGGACAAAAACATTATTTAATTTTGATTTTCAAAAAGGAAACATTCGAGAGAAGTTTTGTTTTTTTTTTTGTTTTTTTTTAAATTGTGGTTTTTGTTCTCATTTTAGTGCCAACTCCACTAAATGGGTTTATGTTCATCAAGGAAAAACCGCAAACTTAGAGAGATGTGCTGTTAGAAGATCAGAAAAATGAGTTAGAAAAACATGAATGTTAGAAAAAACAACAAATCTTCAAACACCACATGAATCCAGAATTACTTTCTGCAGCCAAACAAATGTAAATGTATTTGTAGTGCAAAATCTATGGCAAGACAACAAAATAACAGAGAAAATAAAACATTATTTAAGGATTATCAAAATACTTAATTGCTGTTTGGCAGGCCAGGTTGAATAGTTTAACGGGCCACATATGTCCACCTCTCATATAGCCTAATGATGTCAACAGCAGTGATGGGGCTACATGGTTCATTTATTGTCAAAGATAAATTTGTAAAGTAAATTGCACAGATTTCTACAATATAAAGTAAGTTAGTCTAACCTGCTATTTGAGATGTTTGTTTGTTTTTTTTTACCCCCCTCCATGTAATAACATGTTTTTTGTATCTTTTTGCATTTGTAATAGCCAGGATCATTACTGTTACACAAGCATCAATACTGTTATCTAATATGAAACATCATGTCTTCTACATATAAAAGCTAAAGCTTTCTCAGCTTGGCCATTAATCCAAATGTAAAAATACATATTTTATTTATTGATTTATTTTTGAAAATGAGATTTGCAAAACATTATTTTGTGTGTGCCGTTCCCTTTCATGGCAGCAGTCTGAAGGACACTTCCTGTCTGAGTCTGTTTTATCAAATGCTTCAAATGTTCAACCTTGAATTATGAAATAAAAATCGCTCATAATTCAAAGTTTTATACATTTCTCAATTGACAGTTGAGTTTGCTCACACAACTTGAAACTGCATTTTGCAGTTTAGTATTCAATAGGAAATTGATCACATAAAAAAATATCAGTTGCATTTTAAATTGTCTTAGTACCATAATTCAGAAGAAAATACATTTTTCAATTGAAAAAATTTAAGCAGAATTGAATGTCACTGATTTATGGTTGAAACAAACTTCCATATTGAAGTCTTGATTTGGTGAAGTATATGGCAACAGTGAAAAATAAAATATTTTAATCTTTTCTTAAAATAAAAAAATAGTCAAAGTTCACTGAAGGTTGTCATTCTGCTCTGTAAACTCTGCTGTATCTTCCAGCTCTACTTTTGCTGTACGACGTCACCAACAAATCATCCTTTGACAACATCCAGGTTGGTGTCTTTGAGTTTTTAATACTGACTGACTTGAATGATTTTGTGTTGCATCCGTCAAAGTGACACTTTGCTCCCACAGAAGAGACGGAGCTCTTTCATCACCTACAGCTGACGTGCTAACTTGCATTTGTTCCGTCAAGATCCTCACTGTTTTCACAAATGCTGTGTGACATCCCAGACAGTAATGAGTGATAACAAATAGCTGCTGAAATACAGAAATTGATCATTTGATGAAGCTAGTGATTCAGTAAAAGGAAAAGAAAGTGGAAGTTTTTTTACTTCATTAAAGTTACCTTAAGTCAAACTCTTGAACTCAAGAAAAAGGTTTGATAACTTTTTAATTTACAGAAAAAGCCGGCATGTCATTGAGGTCCTACTTCAACACAAAAGAACAAAGCTTCAGTCAAAGAGATTAAAGTTCTTGCAGGCCGTTTCATGCCTCTTTGTGAAGTACTTGCAGCCAGAAAGACAGGTTTCCATTGCTCTAATTGACACAGGCCACAAGATTGCTTGGTCAGGCTTGTTAAGAGAAAAAGAGACCATTTGTTATTGGTCCATGCCGGAGAAGTATAATGTCCCTATCTGCTCTGATTGATCACTGAAGCAAGAAAGTTACATCTCAAGTGGCCAAAAGAAAATTGGAAGTACAGAGTGCAGCCAAGAAAAACATTGATATGCTGCAATGTGGGAATGCAGCAATTTGGAGCATGGTCTTCCTCGGTCTCCATGACGATCTGTTAGAACCGCAGAAGAGCTCCTATATTTTTCACGATTCAGCACATTGGGCTTTAAGCCTCCAAGTCTGAAAACTCCCCAGCTGCAAAAGCAGATGTAAGAAGAGGGTCAATTTGTTCACACCTTTAACATTAATTTAGTTCAAAAACAAACACCTGCCTCATTTTCTTGTCTTTTTTAGCTTAAAAGTTGCAGATTCTTTTTTCTGGAATCAACACATGAACACAACATATAGATTTATTAGCTTCCATTGACACTATTTCCTAAATCACTCCTTATTTTATGTACACCCTACAACTGCAGTATTGAGTATATAAAATATCTGATGCATTTACCAAATCTCTCATACATTTAAAGATATAAATTTAATAGCTTCAATTTTTTTTCTTCACATTGATGTCCTGTCTTCTCAGAAGTTATGAAAATTCAAAAACCTGAAGTAGTGCACTAAAAAAAATAAACTGGCAAATTGTAACTATGAAAAAAAGCCTGCAAGGTTAATATAATTTAGCCATGGGAGATGTTATTTAACTTTTCTCAATTGAATTTTAATTAAAAGTTTTATTTAATTTCCTATTTTGTTATTAAAATCTAGAATTTCCAATTGTCTCACATGTTATGGGAGCATATAATCCTTGTGCTATCCTAGGCATGTTTACATTAAAAGTGGGGTCATCTGTCAGTGGCAGACATTAATTCCTGTCCACTTTTGTCATGGAAGGGATCACACATCAATGTAAGGGTCGGGTCATCTGGACCCTATAAGAGAGCACAAAGGTTGAGACCAGTTTCTTCTTTTTCTTCAACCCTCTACCATGCTCCAGCTGGAGCTGCAGATGCCTGCTGGCACCCCGCTGCCTAATGAGCACTAACTCATGTTAATGAACACTAATGGCAATGAATGGCACTCTGAGGAAAACGGATGAATTAAAGAGGAAAATAAATTTTCCTTTTGGCCTCCTTAGACCTGCTCCTTTTATACGTGACTGAGTCTCCGGCAAGGACACAATAAGACGAGAAAAGCATTGATTTCACTATTACAATACATCATTTGGAGAGAAATGGTTAAGCGTGACGAGCAAAGTCCAAGCAAATCATTTTTCCAATGTACTGCCAGGGTAAAAGAATAAACTCTAAAAAAAATATATATATATATATATTTTTTTTAAATTAAAATATTAGATTTTTCTATTTAAAGCTTTCATCAGATATACACTTTGCTAATATAAAGTCATTCAAGTGTTTTTTTTTTTGTTTTTGTTTTTTTTTTTGTTTTGTTTTTTTTTTCTCTTCCATGTGACAAATTCATCGAACACTCTCTCCCACCACATCACGCCAATAATGCAATCTGGTTTAATCCAGAATTCACTTCAAAATCCTTTAAAGTCATCCTCAACCTTGCCCCTCTTCACCTCTCCAATTTGGTCAAGCTGTTTCCACTACCACTTCCTTTTTATTCTGCTTATTGCTTTCAGTTGTGTTTTTAACTTGTCCTTTTACAGCGTCCTTGAGGGCCCTGAAAGATGCTTTTAAATGAAATGTGTTATTACTCCATAACATGATGTTGCAACTTTTCTTTTTTTTTTTATTAAAAAAAAAATGTTTAATATCATATTAAGACTTGATTGTAAAGTGTGAGCAGGAATCTCCTGAAGGAAACGAAGGGTTTAGGAAAACTGAAGATTTAGCATAGCAAACTAAAGGAACAGTCATAAATGGGTCACAAGAGTGATTCCTGTATCAGCATATGTACAAATTGATAAACTTAGAATATTAAATAGGGGGAAGCCATTTCAAAGATAGAAAAATTAAAAATCAAACATTTTTTAAACCAGGAAATCCCATTAATATATCTTTTTCAAGGGAGACCTGGGCCAAAAAAGAGGAATGACAGTGAAGAACTTAATTACAAATTTGGATACAGCGGTGCTGGTTGAAAACTAAAACAATCAACAGGTGACTCAGGAAACTGAGGAGGTAAAGCTACTAAATCCTGAAACCCTCAAGAAAAAATGTCCAAAAACAGAACTTTATACTAACAAAAAGCACTTAGTGCATTATAGTCAACAGATTAGGGTCTAACAGGGAACTCTATTCAGTTCATTCCATTTCACATTTTCCCTTGAAAGCCTTAAGTCACAATTCTGAACAATTGGATTATAAAATGCAGAATAATTACAGGTCAATGGTGCAAACATTTCTGGACTCCAAATGAAATGCTAATGGCTTGCTTCTTTGTGAGAAAATTACAACTCAAGCATAGATTTTTTTTTTTAAACAACCTATGCTAATAAAAAGCTCAGTGGAAAGAAAAGGTCACACATTTAAATTCTTTTTTTTTTACTTTATGTGCTGATAAACCACTCTTAATTTAACCCGTTCTACATTGCGATTTATTTGGACAATGAACCGCATGAATGCACCCAAGAAAAAAACGTAGCCTTTTCTCTTCATCAAATATGGTGTTTGCTGCCTCCAGGTGTGACCTTGATATTGATGTTTGTGTGAGTTGGTGCTTGAAGCACCAGACTGAAGATGAATCCTTTATCTGCTTGTTTCCCATGCCGTCCCTGTAAATGAAATGGGTTTGTGTCTGTCTACCCAATACCTGCAAGGTAAATGTCATGGTGCCACCTCAGCAGATGGTGACGGGAGAACCTGTCGGTAAATAATGCAGTGATATAAAGTCAAGTAGCAGTCATTTATAATCAGAGGACACTCTGGCATTTGAGATGTGACTCATTCCAGGTTGACGGCGTTCTGGAAAGAGAATCATTTCACGCCATCAGATTCTGTACAAGTTAGTAAAGGTCTGTTGCATGAAATATCACAGGTAATTAAGCTCCATTGTATCATTAAATCACAAGAGTGGAGCAGGACGTCGTCACTAGACTGAGGTAAATAATTTACTAGTATTAAGGTTTTCAGTTAGTATTCAAAGTCTATAAAAATAAAGCGATAAACACATCTGGAGAGCTGTTCATTTATAATAGAATTAAAATGCGGAAAAGCTCAATGATCAGAAAATGTGTTTTTCTCTCTAAAAGATTGAGCTTCTGAGAATTATTTTCTTTTTGTGTTTTGAGGGACAAATTTTCAAAAGTTGAATACAATCAAACCTTATTTTGTTATGAATGTGTGGCTGTAAAAAGCGTTTTTTCTTCCTGCTGCTAAATTTGTTTTCCAAGACTCTGGATGATGGTCCTGTCAAAAACAGAGTATGATTTTTTTCAAGGTTTAGTTTTGTTCTAATAGATACAAGTTTCACAGCTCCTCTGTTGGCAGAATAAACAATGAAAAAGCAGAGAAAAGGAATAGAAACGGTGAAATAATATTTGATGCACAAAAGCAGCAGGAAATTTGGGATTTGTCATTTAAAAACCAAGTTATGGTAAAATAATGTAGAGAACTGAGTTGGGTTGGGTGGATGTTGGGGTTCTGCTAAGTGGTTCTGGAGGGTTCAGTTATTGGCTGAATGAGGGGAAATGGGTATAGGGGTCTAGTGCCTGTTTGGGGACTTTTGAGGAACGTTCTTCAATTTCTGAATTGTTGGTGCAAGCTGTGCAGCATTTATGACGGCCTACAGTAACGACAGACTAAAGAAACCTAAAACCAATAACATATTTGCTTCTCTGTGTGGGGGAAAAGGGTGCTTTGATAAATTAATTATACGCAGAAACACTGGAAAAATACTATCTGAAATGCCTCTTGGAATTCTGAATGGAAAAATTAAGCCCAAGCTAGATTGGAAGTAATGATTGGAGCTTACTTTCCCAATTTAAATACCCACCAACATGTTCTAGTGAAATTATTCTCAGGATGGAGAACAAATATTAAGAAAATTAAGCTCAAAATTGCATTTCTGGGTGGTTTCCTATACAAATCGTGACACAAGAGCAAACAAAAATATGCCATTGATAAAAGCTTGTAAGTGTAACGTGCACTACGGCAAGCCACAAGGGCCCAATCCAAATTCTTCCATTCTCCTTTCCCCTTAGCCCTTCCCCTTCATTTATCCCTCCAAATGGAGAGTTATGAAAAAATAGTGTCTAATATTTCAGACGTGACTTTCGTTCGATGACATCGTCAATAATCGCCGCTAGCATTAGCGTGGAGCTTCCAGCGCTACATTTATTTTATTAACAGTGGTTTTATAACTTTAAAAAAGGTCATGCAACAACAAAAAGTCATACTTGCATTGAAATGTAAACGTCTGTGCTTCAGAGCACGTCGCAAAGGTGGACTTTGGACCACTCCGTTTGGAGGGTGAAATGTAAAAAATAATAATCCAGTACACGATTTCAACTGCCACTTCAAGGGAAAGAAGAAGGGAAGAATTCAGTTTGGGTCAAGCTCTGCTCCATTCTGATGCATCCACCTATGAACGACTAGACTTATGAACGACTTGTTGTCCTCATCTGGGCTGGAATCTGGCTCAAATATGACTGGATAGCTTCACTAGTGCTCACCTTTTGTTGCACCGGTAATGTTAGATTGATGTTGTGAGGAGCTGTAAGCTAGTGGGAGAGCATGTAAACGGATGGATGATGGGAAGGGGTTGGGTTTGCTCTGCACCAACAGTACTGCCTACAACTTGGACGCAAAGTTGTAATGCTGCCGATCTGCGCAATATGTCCTAAAAAAACAAAGTTTTTTTTTTTTTAATTTATTTTAGATAAAAATCATAGTTAAAAAATCAAAAGATAATTGTTTTTTGATGGGGGGGGGGGGTTGTATTGAGTTAAATGTTTTTAAAATGCAGTCAAATGAAAGTTGCATCCTTTTTTTTATTAAATATGCCTCTAGTGGTCATTTGAGGAACTGCAATATTGTTTATGGTTTACCTTCAAATTTTGAAATGAATGGAGTCAAATAATACATTTTAGTTAGTTCACCCACTAGTTTGAGCCTTCATTCCTCCACCCTCAGAGCACTCAGAGCGTTCCATTTAAAAGTAATTACTTAAAGTGTAGTTTTTCCCAAATCAGTGCTAATAATTGCATTGTTTCCTGTCCTGATGCACAAGTACACAGAATTCTTTAAAGTTTAACAGTTTTTGCAGATGTCTGCAATCAATTGAACTGAGAGTAAAACTGTTTATTCATGTACAACAGTTTTTAAAACTTGCGGCTCACTGGAGTCCAGCATTTGCTGTCTTTACTGGACATCATTGAAGCAAAATCTCATTTTCTAAATCTAATGTGTAAAAAGATGAAAGGAAGTAACTGTTATACATATTTATTCCAAATTATTTTGTTTCTGCATGAAATCCCTTTGACTAAAAGCAACCATTTCAGCAAAAAAATCATGTAAAAATGTTTTTAAAATGTTTTAATTTAAACTTGTTGTAGCAGTCAGAACAGCCCCTAACTGCTGATTTAAAATGGAAAACAATTTTTCAAATGTGAAAAAATGAACGAGAACAAAGGTAAAGTCAATGTTTAACCACGCGTAGAGGAGCTTTACTCTCTTGTGTTTACATTCGGGCTGGCTGCAGTTTTTTACGTCAGTCCGTCATCTGGCATGTGTCATATCGATGTTTGCAGACAGGCAGATGCTTCAGCTGCTCTTTTGCAAACAAAGACTCTTTGCTTTTCCCCGACAGACCAGGAATATCAAAGCAGATCATCTTTGTGCACTGTGCTAATAATCATAAACTACTGTAATTTTCAATAAAATACTTCTTTTTTGTAAATATGACAAGACAAATGTGTGTCTGTAGGGGTGGATTGGTGTAGATTTCTCTTCCTCGTGTGTCAAGCAGGAGGATGGTGTCAATCAGCTGCTTTAACTCCCTCTCAGGGGAGAAGTCCTACTTTCTCCACGCTCACCTCTGAGTTAACTATGCCTGTTGTTGGAAACAGACTTTTCCCCTCTGATCAACATTTTGGCAAGAATAGCACTGTCACCTGTGGCAAAATCACTTAAACAGAAGAGCAAAAAAGAGAAAAGAAATAACAGAAAAACTCTGCGGCCTCTTTGTGGAGATCAGGTTTCATGAAAACGTGACAAGATGGAGAAAGATCCAATGTAAATAAAAATTAGATAGGAAAAATGATTACTAAAATACAGAGAAGAATTAAATGGTTAAAAAAATCTACAAACATTTAAATTACATCAAGTTCCTCAAACAAAATGTTTTTCAGCAAGTCATCTTTAAATCAAATTTTTTGTGTTTCACATACACAAATGACCGTACTACACATTGCTCTAATGACGCTTAAGTTCCCTAAAATCAAATTATACTTTTTTTTTTCTAATGGTAATATTTTTTCCTCTCCATAGTTCATTTAAATAAGCAGTTTAGCAAGCGTCCCTATGTAGTAATTAAGCTGTAAATGTTGATAAGTGAAACCCAGAGGGACATGTGCAAACTAAAATTAAAGGGCGACTTTAATGTTTTTTTGCTTTTCTTATAATGCTGTTTAATGCACCCAAGGAGCAAAACATGAGAAGATTAGGCAGAAATATTTGAGGTGGCATGAAAAGCATTTACAGCTGTGAAGCACAGAATATGTTGAGACACTAAAGTATGGTCAGAAATAAATGATTCGGAGCAGTAAAATCAAACTAAACGAGAAAGTATCTAATCAGTATTAGGTTAGTTTGAAGCTACGTTCACACTGGCACTGTTTTCTTATAAAAATTAGCTAAAAACATATAAAAACTAAATAATGAAAGGTAATTTAAAAAAATATATATATTATGTTTTACTCTGTACTTTGTGAATTCTGTATTTTGTGTTTTACTCTTTACTTACTGTGAAGCACTCTGTGATTTTTATCTTGAAAGGTGCTATATAAATGAAGGTTATTATATTATTATTACTAATGAAAAGTCAATCTAAACCCACATTTGGGGCTTCCGCATTCAAAACTCTCACATTCAAAAATAGCTACACAAATTGCTAAGACTGTTTGTAACAAACGTGCAGCTATTAAAGGCACATTGCAGGTTAAACCAGGTCTAACTTTTACCAATAAGCAGGGCTGTTACAAACTTTTATAACAACAGACTCATCTCTGATTATTTTTTTCTGATTAGTCGACTAATCGAGTCACGCATAAACTGGATGTAAAACGCATTTTAACCATTATTAGCTTTAAACTTGAAGTGTTTAAGTTGTATGATGACTAAAAATGAAGATAATTAAGTTAATTAGTGTATTAAACCTTAAATCAATCATGCTGCTTCTTTCCTTCATTTGTTTCTGCCATTAAAACAAGACTTGAATATAAGGAGGTCGGCATCTGAAACAAAGGAATTATTTTTCACAAAAGATAAAGTTTTGTTCTCACTGACTCAAATTAAACAAAAACACATTTTGTGGTTCTGAGTGCTCACAACGGTATTCAACTTCACTTCGACTCTATATAATTCCAAACTGTACGAGACTAATCATCGATAAAATTGGTCGACTATTTCAAGTCAACATAGTTGTGACTAACTGTGGCTGCTTAACCAATCAGGGACTCTGATTTGATAGTGACAAATGGACGGCTGTAGGTGGCTGGCATGCACTAGTAGAAAAAGAAGAAGCCCCTCCCTGTTTTTGCAATGTGAATACTAAACTAAAAACACACTTTCAAGAATGGTACATTCTTGAAGCTCTAAACCAATGTGAACATAGCTTGATTAAAACCTGATTAAGGAAGTCGTTCCTGCACGTTTGTATCATAGACATAAAACAAGGTGTGTATCCAAACCTTGATTTATCTCAGCAGTGAGGCCCGTCAAAGGACCAAAAATCTACCGCATACGACATGGAATATTGGTCTACTTCAGCGCCTGATTACAATTGTTCCAACTGAATAGTTTTACAACTGATTTATGTGCATTGTGATAAAAAGCTTGCAGGGTTCTCCTGTGCAGTCATTCAGTCACCCTGCAGCAACAGCTCAAACAAACTTCCCTGAGATCCACTTTTGAAAAGAGGATTTCTTAAAGTCAGAAGATCATCTGGAGTTTTTTATGTTTTCTTATATTTTAAATTATCTTTGCTAATCAAATTTGAGTATTTTGATGATGTCAGACAAATTTGTCCTCTGTTTTGTAATTACTGCAGCACCACTCGCATTTTTAAATGTAATTTTAGACCTGCTGCTCTTTGAAGTAAGGTGCCACGAGAAAATATGTGAAAATGTGGAACCTCCTGAGGAGACCAGCTTAGTTTGTACCTAATATAAAAGCAAATATAGCAAAAGAATAAAAGGCCCTGCAGGTGATTTATCTTGTCACTTCATCAAGTTGAGGGGAAAAAAAAAAAAGTTACAAGGCGAAATTAGAAACGACTGACAACCTGTCAAAGCAATGTCACTGTGCCACCAGGCGCTTCCTGCTCCTCTTGAAGTGTTCTTTATTCTCTGATGGCAATCCTTTGGTATTTGTCTTTTGCTCTGACTTTCCATCAATAACCCTCTTGAAGCCTCTTCCTGTATGTTCACAACCTCCCCGCCACTGTTATCTTCTCCCCGAGCGTCTCATCAGCTGTCTCCATCTGACACTGAAATCTACTAGTGAAGAACAGACAGCAGCTTATCATTAAATGAGAGGTTTATTGAAGTCTTAATTACAATTTCTATTTTTTTAAGCCTTAGATTAAATATACATGTGCATATAGTGTTGTTTTTTTAAACTGGAAATAACTTTTGACCAAGTTTGTTTGGATTTTTTTGTTATAATCGGGTCATTTTTCACTTTCTGCGTGATGCCATCATCAGTGACATTTGACTCTGAGTGTTTGGTCAGATAATGGTCTTCAATAAAAGATTACAACAGCCCATCCTTTTGCCCTTTTCAGTCAGAAAATTGGACTAGCTTGATATTTATCCTCCAGATCCTCTGTTTGATTACGGAGGATAATCGATTAATTATTTAACTGCATTGGATAGTGACAGAATCTCATCTGGCGAAAGATACAGATGTGCTGAAACCTTACATTTTAAGAAAGCTAACTCAAAAAGCTAAATATCTGAGTTTAATTTGTCCTTGGAGTAATTGCAACTTAAATTTAATTGAAACATCCAAGTTTTGTGATATTTTAATGGTTCAAAGTCTTCAGGTTTGCTTTTCCAGCATCCATTTACTTAAAAATTGATCTTTTTTGTTAAGTTATTTCTGTTCTCTGTATCCTCATCCCAACACAGCTTTATTTCACATCATTAAGACTTTATAAATCGTTTTAATTTGACCAAAATTTAAAGTGCTTACATCTAAATTAGTTTTTCAGATTACATACGATTCTTTTGTATTATTTTCAGCTTCCTTCCACTTTTTTGGGTTATGGAGTTTTTGATTCACCTTTAGCATGGAACATCCTAAACCTTCTAAAGCTGGTCATTTCAGACAAAAAAAGAGTTAATTTCCACTTTAATTGGCAACATATTAAGTACAACCTTTAAGTACCCAACCAAGAAAAAAAACTATTTAAACGTTTTTTTCTGTCACTTATTGGCTGGGCAGAGCAATACACATAATTCATGTTTTTTTTTTTTTAACATATTATCTATTTGTGTTCTACTGTTTGGTGGAGCAGGCAGTTAAAGGGTTAATAACATGCAAATTTTATACTTGATTTACTCTTTAAATTCTAAACTGGTTATGGTGTTTTTTGTTTTTCTTTAAAACGTTTTTAATAAAAATAGAGGTGTAATTAAAACAAACTGATTTTCAAATTCCAGCTTTTTTTGTAAGATTAGTAGTTTTTTTTTAATTGCAATATGAAGATGAATTGAAATTCAAAGTGTCATGTGACTTTTAAATCTGTTCCAAACATGTCATGTATAGTACTCTTATAGTATTTCAACTTTAACGTTCGATCTTTTATATTTTGATCTTCGGCGTTGTTGCACGAATCATTCAGCTCAGCACTAAGTGCAGCATAGAAACCTTCAACTCTATTCAATGACAGAGATGATCATCTGGAATCAGCCATTAAATCTGCAAAATGAGCCAAAAGAAGATGGAATATGAACAGCCACATGATCTAATTATACGACGTGGCTCATCAAGTGTAATCACAGATTATGGTAGAAATCACTCGGAGGCCAGCTGTCATGTGTTTGTTTACTCTCGCTGCTGGTCGAGGATGTTGCAGGGTTGGTGGAAACTGCCAAAGAGTTCTTATCATGAGTGAACACAATTGGCTTTAAGCCGGACAGCATGCTACAGTCCACTTGATCAATCTTTTTTTTTTTTTTTTTTTTT
>NC_050519.1:11516818-11538659 GCF_002922805.2 Oryzias melastigma
TTACTCCTGATTCACAATTTGAATTAAGAATTACTCAAAATGCAATTCTAAGCTTAAATATCTTAATTTTCTTCATGAATGTCCTCCTTCATTCACAAAAATCATGCAAGAAAATGTTAAAAACACAATTTTCATCTGAGTGGGTCTTTAAAAACAGAATTTCAGGTTAATCTAGAATGTTGCTCTATGGAAATGTGGCTTTAAATTTACATTCCGATCAAAGATTCTACCCATCACATCTCCTGTTATTTTGACCTTCAGAGGAGGAAGAACGTCCAGTCAGCACTCGCCTTGCAGAAAGTATTACAAAAGAATGGTGATTTTAAAGCAAGACGACCATTGAGGAAATGACAATAGTAAATCGAATGTGGAGTATTTTTAAAGGCTGGAATATGTTTTTTTCTCATGTCTGGGACATTGTATACGAGTTGCAACTGATTCATCACAAATAAACACCAGAATGTGGAGGAATTTGCTGACATTTTAATGCATTTTCCTTTTCCTCATACATTTTTTGCTTTCTTGCAGTTCTTGCCCTCTTTCAAACTTTCATTTCTTTTGAAACACATTCTCCTACATTCATCATAGATGCACCGTCACCCTCCATCCGAGGGCGACGGTGCATCTCCTCTTTATTTCACACATTAGATTTAACGACTCTGCCGTCCTTGTAACATCTCAGACAGAATTCCTGTTTTTCTTTCAGTTTCAGATGAGGTTGTAATGTTTGTCTTTGTAATGTTTCTTTTTCCTCTTTCTCTCTTTTGTGTTTATCAGTCTTGGTTGACTGAGATCCACGAATACGCTCAACAGGACGTGGTGCTGATGCTGCTTGGAAACAAGGTAAAACAGCAACAATAGGAGAACCTTGAGATCACATTTGCTGTGTTCCGAGAAGCCCTGCTTTATTTCTGAAAGTAAATCTCTATAATGGTGTGTGTGTAAGCATGCAAATTGGCTAAAAACTGTTTAAAAAATGTCTCTCCAGGCTGACTCTGCTCATGATCGAGTGGTAAAGAGGGAGGACGGGGAGAGGCTCGCTAAGGTAAATAGCTGCTATTTAAAATGTGGATAAACTCATTAGTATGAGTTAAAGCACTAAATATCACCAGAAGTCATTTCCTTTTATATTATTTTAATTGGTTTAAAAAATGTTGTTCCCTGCTTTTCCACAGGTGATTTCAGCGGTTTTTAGACATAAATAAACCCCTTCACAAGGACTTTTTAGAGGAAAAATGAACACCTAGAACTAAATTGTACAAATAAGCTAAGACTGTGCTAAAGTCGTTCATCTGCTGAGGACCTAAAGGGATATTCAGTAGGCTGGGGTTGTCAGGGTGAATGATGGTTGTTACCCTGACCCTGCAGGAGTTTGGGGTCCCTTTCATGGAGACCAGCGCCAGGTCTGGGCTGAATGTGGAGCTGGCTTTTACGGCTGTTGCTAAGTAAGTACAACCTTCTTCCTGTTCGCCTTGGAAACTGTATCAATTCTTGTTTAAAAAAAAAAACATTATAAGCTTGGATATTTTCCTCAACTATATCAATATTTTCTCATGCATCTAACATAGTCAACTATAAAAACACTTTAATCCTCAGTTTATGAAGAAACAAATTTAGGCTTTTATTTTGGTGAGCCGCTTTTGAAGCACAATGAGAGACCCAGTTGAGCTCACAAGAGTGATTAGTCCACACTAAACTGTAAAATAACATTGTACAACCTGTGTGTATTTTCTAACATGCAACAAACCTTCAAACGTTATGAAAAATCTGAGTGTAAATTTGCACTTTGCTTTGAAGCATCTGTGGAGGAGAGAAGTCCAGTGGCTTACTCCCTATGAACCAAAAACTACAAAAAGAATTGTAAATTCATACACAAAAAGAGAGGAGTGCCCTATGATGGATCTCTCCAGAGTACCCCGCCCTCGCCCTAATGTAGGTGGATAGGCTCCAGCAACCCCCCATAACCCTGCTTTGGACTTCTGTTCCGGGCAGGAATAGAAGTCGGAACAAAATACAGGAGTAAAAAATTAATTAAGTTTTTCTTTTGCACCCAATTGTGAAACTCATTGATAGAAATATTTAATGTACAGGGCTTTAAACACCCTGATTATTTTTTTGATGTATTTTAAAAGCGTTCCTAGAGGTGTTTTAATTATGATTATGCTGTTTTTAGAGAACATTTTAAAAAAACTGTCATTTTCTAGGAGAAATATTCTGCAGAGTAGTAGTTCACTAGAAATATGAGTTGTGGACGGGCTTGTGACCCCACTCCCACTTCCCATCACCCATCTGTTTGCGCACTCTCCCGTTAGCTTAACCTAACATCAGTGCAATAAAAATGGCGAGCCCCTCAGAACCCAGCTCAGACGAGGAAAACAAAGACGTTCATGGATCTATTTGTCTACAAGTGGATGCATCAGAATAAACTGCCCAGCGTATTTTTTTTTTTTCTACATTTGCTCTTTTTTTAAACAGCATTTTTCGTCTGCTCCTGATTTACGATTTTAATAAAGAAATACTCATAAATTCAATTTTAAGGAACCAAAAGTGACACAATTACTAACAAAAATGTTCAATCATAGTTGAAGAGTGTTCATATAAATAGAAATATTAAAAATATCTCATCTCCCTTTCTTTTATTTTCTCCAGAGAACTAAAGCACAGGTCTACAAAGGATCCCAGTGAAAAGTTTAAGCTCCAGGAGTACGTGAGCAAAGAGGTGAAGGGTGCGGGCTGCTGCAGATCCTAAATACTGGTGTACGTACATGTGTTTTGTTCTTGTATCTCTCACATGGACAAATCGGTTGTAAGGAGTCAGCTCCAGCGAGGTATTTTTTTTTTTTTTTAAAGAAAGCTGTTCCCATCGTGCATCCTTCTCAATGTATCTTGGTATTAAAAATCTAACTGAATCTCATCTCACATGCTGAGCATTTTGTAATTAAAAACTGTTGATCTAAAGCTGTCATTGGACTTACTGCAGTGTGTTTTCTGTGCATTTTAAATGAGTTCAACTGTTTTGCTGAAGACTTATGCATGTTTTGTAAAGGCGTTAACTCTCCCTGTATACACATTATTGGCAGCTTTTAGTAGAATAAAGTAGATGATTTGTAATAAACTAGATGTGGTCAATGTTTTTTATTTTTTTTTTGGTCTAACTGTTTCACAGTAGTCCCTTCAATCCACCAGCAAACAAAAGTATTTTCATGAGTCATCGATGGATATTAAAAAAATATATATATATTATTTCTACATACAGCCAAAACAAATTAATGTTGTTGCTATAGGTGTACAGAAATGTCAATCATCTATTGGGGTTTTAAATGGATTGTAGAATATTTTGTTTGTTGAAAATCATTAAAAATGTAGTACTGCGCAATATATGTATGTTTTGAAAAATATGATGTAAATACTTTTCTCTGCATGGAAAAATATGTTTCAATAAAGAAGAACTGGGAATCTCATGATTAGGACAGATGTGTTTATAGAGGAGTTTATCAAATAAATGTGCTAACTTTAAAGTTGTATCTTGCTGTAATATTTATTTTCATGTATATAAAATTGTGTATTTGCTTCTTGAAAATGAACTAGTTTGTCTTTACTACTTCTTGTTCAGTTATTGATTTGTTTTTCTTTATACCTCTCGATGTATTTTTTTTGTCTTGTATCTAAATGTTTAATAATAAAAAAAACGTATAAACATTTGTGCATTTTTCATGACTTTAATGGTAACAAGATTTCAAAAATCACAAACTAATGTTCTACCCGGCAACAAAACATTTTTTCTTCTGAGTGTGCTTCAATGCCACTAAGACAAACTGTGCTCCAATTTTTGAGTTTGACAACATTGTTGTGACCACATCCTGTCAGAAAAGGATTAAAAATGTGCAACTGAGTAAGGTAAACAACAGAAGAGTTCAAGTTAGTTTAAAAGATTTCCTTTGTCGCCCCCTACTGGAGGAATCGAGAAAAGCTAGCACGTAAATGTATTAAATTTAACCACTTTTTTTTTTTTAAATATTTCCACTATTTATTGCTTCTTCTCAAAGCGAACAAATATGTCAAGTTGGCTTTAAAAGTCCCTACAAAAAAAATGTTTTTGGTCTCTCTGGGGTTAAGTTCAGTGCTTGTCCTCAAATTACAAAAAAGCTTTACATTGCAAATAAAAAAATATGTATATAAATAAAAGAAAATATTAAATATAATTCCACTCTAACACTTTCTAAAAACATATGTGTAAAATATTTGTACCTTTACAGTTAGGAGTTAAACAGTGATTTAGCCAAATAAAATCTTACTCATTTCAACATCAGTGATGCAAATGTTGGTGTTTATGCAGCTGATAGGAAAAAGCACTTCTTCACCTGTAAGCTGTCGTTCTGACTCTGCAAGTGTCACATGTTATGACATGTGTTTTTGCATTGATTAGCTTAAGGGGAAGGTGGCATATCACTGTTTATGATGAGGAAGGTCAAAACCGTCCCTCCTTTCCCTTCATCTTTTCAGATTCTATCCACGTCAGCAGAGCGCACTTATGGTTTGTGCTTAAAATAAGCTTCCACTGCAGGAAAAAAAGAAGAGATTTGAGTGTTATTGCCATGAAGGATCAAACAAACCGGCTTGTTTACCTTCTTGAACTGACCTGCATACTCCTGCGGCAGCATTGGTCTGTTAATGACCAGCTGAAATGCTGCCATCCAGTCTTTTTGATCCTTTGCAGTCTCGCATGCAAACAGAAAACTCCTTTCAGGGGTCTTAATGGTGATTCCGTACAGCCAGTGGTTTCCCTGGACGTTGGAAGGAAGTCCAGGAAGTACACTGTAGCCGTTTCCCTTGCTGCCGATGAACACTTCTCCTCGGGCGAAGGCATCCTGCAGCAGAGTGGTGTGTAAACATCCTGTTTCAACTGAATTTTAAGACATTTTAACCTTTTAGCTTAGAAAATTGACAGTTTTTCAAAATAAAATACATTTTTTTTTATCCATAAAACTGAAATAAAATAATCTAAAGTTGCAGTTCAATAGAGACACGGGTTTGATCATAATCAGTGCAATACCAGAGGATCTTTGAAGTACATGAGCCTCCTGTCATCCATGGTAAACCACCTCTTCTTGAAGCCCTCTGTGTGCTGGAGGAAGTAAATACATGTGGGATTTGTGAAGCTTTTCAATAAACACATGTTTATCTGGCTCATATAGACTTCAAAGCAATTGGGACAAAAAAGGCAAATAAGTAACGCAAAGCAACTCACTTTTGGGCCAGTTTTCTCCATGTAACCTTCGTTAAGGAATTTTCTAGTTACCTTTGGTAAAAGCTAAAAAAGAAAAAAATAATGGAATGATAAAACTTTCATTGTAGACATAATCTATATTTCAGCTTTATAGAAGATCTCTAGTTTTTGCTTATTAGTACCACTAAATAGTAATATTGCTGCAAAACTTGGCAAAGTTTGTGCAATTTCAAAAACAAATTCTTGCATGAACCATATCTCAAATACTCACCTCAGAGTTAGAAGCACCAGGAAAAGCCACCTGCAGATAGTGAAGCCTGGCAGCTCTGATGGCGTTAAACCAGTCCACTATTTCCTTTGGTAGAAAACAGCAGAACTGAGCTCAGTGCAACAATAGATAAGATTCTTGTGCTGTTTCAAAGTCTAAAACATTTTAAATACTGCATCACGTAAGGTCCAAGTTGTAGTTTCAAACGTTTTCCACTAGAGGGGTGTCATGCATGACTTTCAGAATCAAACTCTTCCTCTCACCTTGCCATCTTCATGGTAAACAAAGACATTTCTGGTGCTGTTATCCTTCAAATAGGTGATCTGCAGCCCGTGAGCCGTGCCGATTTTATCTGGCTGGAAAACTGCGTTCACGCTGCTGATCTTCAGAGTCGCTTTGGGCTCTTTGGCCTGCACATGAGATGACATACAATCCTAAAAATATTCTTTCCATGCAACATAAAAGCATTTTAAATAAGATATATTTGGTCACACTTTCATTATTTCCCTTTCTCAAACATTGAGCAATTATGATGTTTGACAGAAAATAAGACAGCAAGGATATGAAAGTGCTCACGTCAAGCTTGTTGAAATATTTGAGAACACCCTCACGTTCGGACAGAATGAATTTTCGACTGAGGTATTGTCCATTGTCCCTTCCTCGTTTCCATAGAAACCCTTCCTTGTAGCCTGGAAAAGTGCAGAATCATGATTGACGTGAAGTGAGGACAAACAAACTGAGAAATTTGAATAAATGTTAAGTTCACTTTTCCAAGATTGAATGAGATAATGGAGTAATAAATTAGACAATTTGAAATTGTGTCTGTTTTAGTCAAAGAGATTCCAAGACGGATTTCTTTCTTAGAAATATCATACAAGCTTGTCTTCCTCTTTAGATGCAGATGGTCCAGTTCTTATAAACAGATTTAACGAAGCCACCGAGCCCTGAAACCGCCGTTCTTCTGAACCGTATCTGCTGATGTCTGAGTTTTCTACCAGGAATACTTTCCATCAGTACAGCAGTCTGTCCCATAAACTGGAGAAATGTGCCAACAATTCTGGGCCTTAAAGGACTAATTTTGAAATTGTAATTTGCAACATTGACTTATTAAGCCCCAGTTTTTTAAAGATATTTAAGCTAAACAGTAGCTTTTAAAAATGTATTTCTATTGGAAAAAATAATTCTTAATAAGTGAAAATTCAAATTTTTGGTCTGTTATTTAACAATATTTTTCATACCAGATTAAAGTAGTTTATGATGACAAAAAGATGACAAATAATTCCATCTTCAATCAAATCTTGTTAAATCAGAAGTCAGATGTAGTAAGAATAATAAATCAATTCACAATAATTAGGCATGATTGGATATCACAGCCAACTTTCTAAATTGAATTTAAAAACTAGACTAATTGAAATCTATTTAAAATTGAATCAATTTCAATTCACAATAAAATCAATTCAAAACTGAATCGATTTTAATTTGCATTGTAATTAATACAAAATAAAATCAATTTCAATGATATTGAATCAATTGGAATTGATTCAATAGAATTCACATTGATTCAATTTTGAATTCAATTAAAATCGAAACAATTTAATTATGAATTGAAATAGACTCAATTTTGAATTAATTCAATTGTAAAAGTAATTCAATTGTGAATTTAAATCACTTCGAACTAAATCAAATTTAATTTGCATTGGAATCGATACAAAGTTAAATTGATTTCAATTGTATTAAATCAATTAGAATTGATTCAATACAATTTTGATTTTAAACTGAATCAATTTCCAGCTCAATTTAATTTTAAATGTATCAAATTTTAAAATTTGTCTATGATGTCCAATCCTACCTAATGTTGTAAAAAGTAGTTGACCACACATTTTGTACAGCTAAAACCATCACCTAACTAGATTTTAACCCAGCATTCAAAGTAGCCAAGAAATGATCTTGTTTTTTTCCCTAAATAATACATCCCAGATATCTGAAGCAACACAACTGAAGCACTTCCTTAACCAAAAGAAATCCATTTCCTTATCAAGCCAAGTGCTTCAGTCACTTGGTGGTTTGGGACTATGAAAAAAAAAATAATAATTTTGAACAAATTTGAACAACACGTTTGACAGAAAACAGTTGCTCTTTGTCAACTCTCCCACTGTCATCAGTTTACTATTTTTACTTTATGTCTAAGCAAAACCACTATGGATTGAGCTGAAAAACAACACCAGTTTCATGAATGATTCATGAGTCGGACTCTTTTCTTACACTGCAGGGAGGGCAGTGTCAGGCTGTGCACAACAGCAAAGGAGGAAAGTTCAAGGTTCTGAAAATACTCCTGGTAAACTCTGAACTGCAGCAGATTCTTCACTGCTGTGGATTCAGTTAACACAAATGACTTGGAAAAGGCTCAATGACAAAAGCCCATTAAGACAGAAACCTGACTGGAACCATTGAGAGAGTTTGACAGTCATGGGACTCTGACAGCAGCTCTTTGTGCTCTTTATGTAAAACAAAAACTGCTTTTGCATAAACATGTTTAGTCTTATTTAACTGTAAACAGAATGTTCCTTATTTAGGACATTCATTTACATTGAATTTAGCTAAAAGAAAAACATTTTACAGCATTGAGCTGCTGAAAAATTTACGCCGATTAGCTCCATCTCATTTATGCTTTTTCAGACGAAAACTCATTGATTCTAGTCAAACCGTTTCTACATTTTTGTTCCCATTGGTTTCCTGCAAAACAAAGGAGACCGTCTAACATCTGAAGCAAAAGTGTGGAGCAACAAACACCTTCTGAAGTGTTCTGCAAAGACAGTCTTTCTCTAAGTGGAGCTTTAACTCACTTTTTTTATTTTTTTATTTTTGTCTAGCTTCCTGTTTCCTGAACTGATGTGGACAGGAAGAAAGTAATTAAACCAGACACTAACAGTTGTTAATGGCCATCCTTTTTTTATTATCAGCAGACCACACAGACACACTTCTTAACTTCCTGTTGACCTCATGAGTCTTTACCACACTCCAACTGCAGTGAAGTTGCAGCAGAATTTCTCAATCCGAATGCAATGAAAGCAACATCTGTCATTAGATCCAAGCCTTAAAAAGCTCTTAAATTAGCTTTAATTCTAAATTGTATAAAATAATTCATTTGTTTTCATATAATATGCCAATGAGGACAGAAATAAGGAAAAATGATTAAAATTGATTTTAACCAATATTACCACCCTTTTTTAAATACAAATTTTACATACAAAATAATCCAGCATCTTGGTGGAAATTACAAAATAAAAGCCCATTTTAATGTGTTGGATATTTGATCCAATTTAAGCATTAAAAAAATATTACAGTGTCATATAGGACATGCTGTAAATATTTTATACTATTTATTTGTCTGAGTTTATTGGTGAAAATTGCAATTTAAAAAAAATATGGACTTTCCACCTTAAACAACCATCCACGCAAATAATGAAAACTATCCAGCAAGCTAGGCTATATGGTTTAAAAGTGGGCAGAAAATGTGGATTTGGCCGTAGTTTGCGTGGTGGTCCACCTGTGTTTGCCCGAATTAGCTTAAGTGTGAACTCAGTAGGCTAGCTCACTATGTTAGCCAGCTACCTAGGGGACAGCGTAGCGGGCTCTGTTGCTCAGCAGGGTCACCGCCCGGGATGCTGGTTCCTGGGCAGGGAAGCCAATGTGGGCCAGTTGGGGCCCACATTTTCTGCAACCCAGAGGACCCACTTGGCAACACTCTCAGAAGCACTAAATCACACACTAGACCAGGGGTCTGCAACCTTTAACACTCGGGTTGATTTCTCACTGATCACAACCCAGTAGGAGCAACACATCATTTAGAAAAATAAGACTTTATGTTATTGTTATTTTTATGAGGAAATATAAATAAACTATTATTTTTTGGCATTAATAAAACAAACTTTATGAGAAAATTGATTTTTTTCCCCAAATATAAATGAGTTTCTAACTTAACAGACAAGATTTCCTTTCAAAATAAAAGACTTCCTGTGTCACCTCGATGGAGCAAATCAAGTGGTAGGTTGTTTAATGGCAGCATTGAAAAAACAAAACAAACAAAAATTGAACGTTTGTGGTGTTTCTTAGCCAGAAATTCATAAATCTAACTTTCTAAAATAACACAGAAAAATTAATTATATTTTTTTTAACTGTGGGGCACATTTAAAACCCTGGAACTTGTCTAAATGTTGGGTTCTCAATTATCAAACCACCATGACCACTGTGCTTTGGAGGCTCGCAGAGTGAGAAGTCATTTTATTCTTTTTTAACTTTACAGTTACTATTTTAAACTAAAAGCTTTGTATTTCTCATTAACCAGAGAGCCACAATAGAGGGGTAGAAAAGTCAGACGTGGCTTTGGAGCCACAGGTTGTAGACCCCTGCACTAAACAGACCCTTTCCAAAAAATATATAATATTATAGAAAGGTGTATTATTTCAATATAATATAGATTAAGGACCCACTATTTATTTGATTTCAAGCATTTATTTGTTATTTTATACATAAATTGGGTTTGCAACTCATGAAATCACAGTATTCTCCTTTTTTATCCTGTTTTTGCATTTTTTTTTAGCTTAAACAATATTTTGTGTAAAAAATAAAATAAACAAATTAATGATTCAAATCAATTAAACTGTGAGTTTAAATTCTAAATTCTATGAAAGTTTACATTTTTTATAAAAATATGGAAGTAAATACCCTTTCCATGATACTCTGAGGTCTGTATATGTAAATCGATTTATGTAATATAGAAAATATATGTAAAGATTACCATTTAAGTCTTTTATTTATCTTAATTCTTTCATTAGTTACATGTTTTTTTTATCAAAACTATAACATAAAAGAAATTAAAAGCTTACTTTAACCGTATTTGCTTAATTTTTGTGTTTGCGCACCCTCCTGTAAAGGAACACCTTTCCTTCTTACCTGTCGAGTACGCCTCCTGCTTCTCCACACACATGAACTCCTTCCGTTCGTATTTGGCTCGGATCCACTGTTCCTTCAGGAGCCTGCGGAGCGACACTCTCAGAGCTCACTGGGTTTTCTGCTTTAGTACTTTGCTGTTAGCATCTCATTAACTCGGTGTAGACACAACTTCTGCTCTAACTATCATAATAATGATGAAGCTCAAGGTTTACCTAATCTGTTATCTCTAATATTCAGTTAAAGAGAAAGCTTTTTTGTCAATTTCAACAACTCTTCAGATTCTACTTTTTTTTAACCTCGTAAACCCGCCAGCCTTTCATTCACTGTGTGTAAAGTCAGCAGCTCAGTATTTTGTCATTTCATGTTGTTATTTTTATCCCTGTGTGGTTGAGCACACCGTTTTACTCAACGGCTGCTTCCTGCTTATGCAAGGAGAATGTTCTTATCAAATGAGGATTTCTACATGTCTTACTTACAGGCAATCTCTGGATGTGGGACAATAGTAGAAGGCGGGAACTATGTTTTCATATTTGGCCTTGGCAGCATTGTTCCCCATGCTGTCGATAAACTGCAAAGAAGTGGAGAGAAAAAAACACATCAGTGAGTTTATGTCGTAACTTGAAAGAAATTGAAAGTAAAATTTGGATGTCAAATATTTAACCTGAATCACCATGGAAACCATTTGCAGGTGAAATCCAGTGTATAATGCTAAAATCAGCTGTAATATCAAAGAAAAAAAGGATGTTTTCCTTTGGTGTTCCATCTTTACTGGCTTTAGTTTTGTTTCTTTCAGCCAGCTTTCTACTTTTAATGCAAACAACAACCTAATCTGCAAATATTGGAGTCCAAAACTGCATGAGTTTAAAGACAAAGTTTCTGAAAAATGTCATGGTAAATGGCTGTCTCTTTATTCTTGGCGAGCTAGCAAACATAGAGAATTGAAACTACTTTGTGGCGACTCAAGACAAGAGAAACAAGCCTGTCAGTATTCTAGTGATTTAATCTTGAGTCCAAGAGAGGCCGCCACGCCGATGTTTGCTTTCGTCTGAAGATGTTTGAAAAGTTTTGCACAATTATCCAAGATGAGCAGCAATAAAACACATTCATGAGGTGAAATTTTTTTAAAAAGTATTGTTTCCAGAGCTTTCTGGAAACATTTTGCAACGAAAAGTGAAGCCGATCTTTTTAATAAAAGTAGGCGGACAGATCAGATTTTTACCTCTAACTCAGAAGAGTTCCAGGGATCCAGCAGGAGAGATTTGACTTTGCTGATCTGAGGGATGTTTCTGTGGAGTCCCGAACAAGTGTGACACACCAACACTCCCAGGGTGTAAGACGCCCATTCTGGATCTGGGAATTTAAACACGGTTGACACATGGAAAAAAAAAAAAATGATTTTCTGACTTCAATTTATATCTTTTCTATTGATTTTTTTGTTTCTTTTTAAAGAAAAAAGCTAAAACTATAGCTTATCATTTAGGCTTTATAATTACTGGACTTAAAATGCCAGAGTTTAATATGTATTAACGGGAAACAGTAGTTCTGTTATAATCTAGTGAGGGGGCGTAACATTTTATTTTGAAATTTTTTTAGCAAAATAGCATCATCCAAAAGCACAAAAAAAAAATAACGGGAAGTTAGTCACGCCCTCCGCTGGAGCAGAGGAGTGTTGCACAAAACGTATGATTAAGCCCTTCAAGCAATTAAAAAAAAAAAATCTTTGTTAATCTTTAACACTGAAGAGATGATGCGCGTCATTTTGAACAGGAACTTGAGGGTGGGGTCAAGCTGTTATACAGGCAGGACATAACAGGGAAGGTTTGACACATCCACGCAAAATAGGGCAAAAAAATAGATCCAGAACTTCACTTTTTTGTCAAAGTGAGCAGTGCATGTGCACCTTTGTGTCTCAATAAAAGGAATTATTTAAGGCAAGTTCAAATCCAAATCTAGCACATTTTTTGCCTGATTATCAACAGATATTTTATTGTATTCTTCCTGTTTTTTGTCAGAGAACATTCACAAATGAAGTTACATTGCTTCCCTAAACTGTAACAAAACTTTCCAGGCTTACTGTCGAACCAAATTTGGAAATGATGGAAATAAAAGCAGGAGCCCCCCCCCCCCACCACCTACCTGCAGCTTTGCAGTCGACACAGTTTCCATTCCCCGGTTTCTCCAACAGCTGCTTGATTCGTAGTCTGAGACTTTCTGATCCCAAATCCATGACTTAGACTCCTAAAGTTCTCATCTATGAACAGGAAGACGCAGAGCTCGGAGTGTGTGTTGAGACAGCTACAACAGCACTGTCATTGTAACTGTGGGGAGGCTGACCACTGATGTATGTTCTGCTGTTGATGCTGCCAAATAAACACGTGCAAACGTCTGCTTCTGCTAGGAATGAGACACCTAGTGGTCATTATGGTAACTACAGGGCATAACTTCCCATTAATTTTTCTATTTACTTTTGTTGATATTTTTAAATATTTAAAAGAATTTTTGTGATTAAAAATCAGGATTGAAGTTGAGGAGGATTACAAGCTAAAAGAAAGGCAACTCAGAATCAAGATGTTTCAATGTTTTTATTCTTAAAAATGTTTAAAAAAAAAAAATCAAGAAGACTCAAAATCTTTTTAGATGAGAGGATAACCTAAAAACTACGCTCAATTTTCTGCACAAAATTAAAAAAGGGAAAAAAAAAGCACAAAAAAGAATTTTTGTCATCTCCTTGTCACTACAACTCAGCTAGATTTAATGCAATTTATTTCAATCCTTTGGAGCCAGGGAAGGTGAAAATTGCAGCTGATCTGCGGCGAGTTTTTCCAAGTCAAGACAACTTTCTATCTGGAGGAATTTGAGCTTGAGCGGGAGCGATGGCGCCGGCGGCCGGGGGATCGGGAACGAGAACGGCGGCGTGGTGGCGACCGCCTTCTCGGGGAGCGAGATCTAAACAAGCACAAAAAAAAGACAAGCGAGTTGGAGAACTTTTACTTTCAATTGACCACATTAAAAATCTTAAAAGGTCAAATTAAATGCTTATAAATAACCTTCGTCTCATGCGCGGCGGGCTGCGGCGCCACATCGGTGGAGGTGGCGGCATTCGTCGAGGAGGAGACATTCTGCGTGCTGGACCACGGATCATCTGAGTCAGCACAGCAGCTGCAGTGATTTCCTGCCCGTCGATCTGACCTGTTAAATAGTCACCAGAGACGGTTATTTGATCAAATTTACATCTGTCAATATAATCTCTTCACAATCCTAAATGACTTTCTTTCCCACCTCCATCCATGTATTTAAGGGCTTTCTGGGCCTCCTCGGGGGTCTCAAACTCCACGTAAGCAATGCCTTTGGTCAGATGTGGAAGGAGCCTTTCCACCGGCAGGTCAATCGTTTTAATTTTTCCATATGTGGAGAAAATTTCCTGGATGTGTTCCTGGTAAATTAAGACAGAAATTACTATTTTTTTGAAGAGCACAAAGTATTTTTCTTTTTGCTTAATTCCTAAAAGTTTTGAGTAAACACCTTAACAAACTAAAAATCTATAGAATTCTTCACTCTAATTATGAAAAATAATATATTTTTGTACCTCAGCAATAAATGCATTTGAGAGGCTGACATTCAAGTAAAGATTTGACTTTTTTTGTTATTTATTTTTTTTTTAGCTTGCCTTAGTTACATTCCTCGTCAGTCTTCTCAGGTGAATCTTAGTTGGTTTAGGGGTGGGGCTTCTTTTTCTTCGTTCTCTTTCTTCTCCTCTCTTCTGTGTTTTAGAACCCCTGACAACAAACAAAACAAATATTCTCCATATTTGTAAGATACAAAAGAAAATATTGCTTTATGTTAAAGAAAATGTACTGACGGAGAGCGAGAACGGCGCCGGTTGTCGTGGCGCCTGCGGCTAGGACTTGGAGAGGCAGAGGAGCTGGAGGAGGAGGAGGACCGAGAGCTGGAGGATCCAGAGCGACTGGAAGAGGAGCTGGAACCACTTGAAGAACCAGAGCTAGAACCAGAGCTGCTGCTGGAGGATGAGCTCGATCTAGAAGTAGCAGGTCAAAAAAAAAAAAAACAATGATTTGTTTTGGAATAAACAAGAAACTTATATTTTTTAATATAGTAAAGGAGATAAAAACTTTACCTGCTGCTGGAGCTGCCTGATGAAGCACTGCGGCCTTTTCTTGATTTATCTCGAGCCCGTTCCTTGTCTCCTTCCTTTGTTTTCTCTTTGCCCTTGTCTTTCTTTTCATCCTCCTTTCGCTTTGTTGGTGATGGTGCCCTTATGTGAGAAAAAAGAACATAAATTAGAGCATTAGAAACCTTAATAAACTGCAATTCTGTCAGTAGTTAAAAAAAGTATTTATTAAAGATGAATACAAATGTGCCAGATACAAATGTTTGCACCATAAAGTTCATAAATTGCATTTAACTCATTGTTGCATCAGGCAAACTCAACCAAAATTCAACAGAACAATAATTATACAGATAAAACCTAATGTGCAAAAAATCTATATATATGAATAAAACCCCATAATGAATAGAATGGATTTATTGCAACTTTGGAACTAATAAAGTTAAATTTTAAAATTGTAGAAATGTGTTAAGCAATTAAAGGTTTAAAAGAAAGTACTCAGTAATCTTTAGTGATATTTGTATACAAATAATATACTTTAATGTATACATTGTTCTCTTGTAAAGCAGCAGTGATGGCCAATATTTTTAACAAACATTTACTTTGAAAATAGGGTAGACTCGATTTTATAACTATTTTAATTTAATTCGTGTAGTTTTTTTTTTCTCAACGTAAACACGTGCACAACCATTTAAATAGTTTTAAACTTAATTCCATACGCCTTGGAAAATATTTAACTGGTGGTTCCGTTAATTTCCACCTTACTGTAAAATTTTAATTCAGACAAACACCAATTTTTATTTGACTCGTCAATCACCGGTTTCATTCGACGTGAACAAGGACTGAAGAACAGCCCGCGTTGCGATTACACGACATTTTCCTTTGAATTGGGGGTACACGCAAATCTAAATAAACTCAAAACTTCACTGCTTAAATTAAAACACCAAGGTACTCTAGCTAATTTATTCTAGTGTGCATAAAAAAAGATTAATCTTACATTGCAACGGCGAGAAATGGCTTCACTTGCGATCGGGTAGTACGTCGCGAGGTGATGACGAAAGCGGATGTTACGTTTGTAAAGAAGCGCCAATTTTTTAGTTGTATTTATCTATTTTTAAGTTTTTTTATTTTATACAAACAATATACCATTAAAATTAAGTATCAGTTGGAGTGCACAAATATAGAATATTCAAGAGTCATTAAAGCAATTTATCCAAATCTAATTCCATTGATTAAAGCAAATGTATCGTTCCATGGTTTTGCCTCAGCTCCCATCCATGTTGATTGATTATACGTCCTTCTGTCTGATATAAAGTGCAATAAGAAATTTATGAACATCTTCGACATACAAACGTTTCCCTCTACCTATTAGAAGAAAATCTCGGTCCCCACCTTTTTATCAAAAGATGATAATTATAATAATAGATCAAATTTCATCAAAGTTTTTCTCTTCTACCAAAAATGTAGTAGATCAATTTCAAAACAATTGACAATATTCATCTCTGAAAAGAATTTTTACATTTAAGGTTTAATATTCAAGATATTATACGTCAAATGTGTAAAAATGATATTGAAACTCAAAAGCATCTGTTTTATGATTGTAATGTGGTTAACAATTTTTGGGGTGATTTATGTGAGTGGTTTTCAACAAATAACACAATTTTGTTATCCCGGTATTCTAAAATCCCATTTGGTTATATTGACAAAGAAAAGAAAATTATTTTTTTGTTCAACAACTTAGTTATTTTTTGTAAATATTTTTATTTACAAATGTTGACACTGCCCCAAGTGTCATCTTTTTTGTAAATCTCAAAAAAATATATTTTTTTAAATAAGAATACAATAAAGCTTTAAAGTTGTTTGTCAGTTTACCTGGACTGATGTGATTTTTTCCATACCCTTTCATTTATGAATAATCTTAGTTTTATTATTTATATATTGATCTCTTAAAATGTAATGCAGCTTTCTGAGTAAAGTTAGAAATTTTTCATTTTATATTTATTTATATATATATTTTATGTTGTTAATTTGTTTTATGTTCTATTTTTTCTGTCTGTTTTTCCTTATTTTTTCTTTAATAATGCATAAATTGAATTCATTTAGACTTCACATGTTAACATTTATAATAACATTTATAAAGCCATGTTTTGTAATGTCTAACTTGCCAATAAAAAAAACCAACAACACCAACACAAACAAAAATATACTTAACTGTACATTACAAATGTGGGATTTTCAAGGGAAGATAGTAAAAGAAAAAGGATGGAAGAAAAGAAAAATGGTTATAAAAAGGAAATAAAGAAAAAGAAAAGTTAAATGTATACAAGAATTCAGACCTTTTACAGTCAATATGCAGGAGCATCACAAAAACAGAAGTAAATAAATATATAATAAACAAAGAGCTACAAAGTTGTTTTTTAAATGTACCTTTTTAAAAACAGCTTTTTTAAAAAAAAACAGACTTTTTTCTTTTATTTAGCTTGATAATTTTACCATATTTCATGAGTTTATGTAAAAAGTGTTGAAATAGGTTGACCTTTCTTTTTATAAATATAGAATTTGCCCAACAACAAAATCATTTGAATTGTTAAAACATAGTTATGTTGATGTTATAATAGCTTAATGCCCTCTTTTTTTGTTGAAAGTTTGGTTGTTTTTCAGGTTTTTTGACTAATGTCATTTCTAACATTAGTGCAAAAAATATTTGTATACAATTCACAAATGACATATTGTTTCCAAAATATACATGACTGGTCGATATCAAGAACAAATCTGTCCAATTATTTTTAAAGGTATTATACAATGTCGTATTTTAGATGACATGTCTTTATTTTTTTTATTATTAAAACAGTAAAAGCCATATTTATCCCAAGTTTGTTTCCATAAATGATAAGTCTCATTAAAATCTACCTGTTAGTAGCCATTCACAACTTTTTTATGCTTTTTTATGCAGCATGTAAAACAGAACACAACGAACATTAGCAAGGTGAATTCCAGAAGGTAGTAGATACATTACAAAAAGGAAATTTCTGTAAATATAAAGACAGACAGCTTTCCGTTTTAACAGCTTTTCTGTCCGTCCATGATTTAATACTTTTTACATACAATATTATCTCGTTCTAAATAATATAAACATTGTTTTTTGTCAGAATATCTTCACTTGTGTGTGTAATATTTGGCCCTAAATACTCATTTGTTTACCTGTTATTCATTCTGTCGCTAAGTGATGACGAAAGCGGAAGTTACGCTTGTAAACTAGTGCCACTCAAAACTCTTTTGTTTTTTTAAGGTGAAATGGATGTAAGCAGCTCGATTTCGCGGCTGCTGCACAGCTATGCAAAGAAGACCTAGCTGGTGTGTTGCGTGAAATTGAGCTGATCAAATAAGAAACCCGGATATAGTTTCCTTCTTTTCATCAAGGTGAGCGTCCCACTTCACAACGGCGGAAGTTGTTAGCCATCTAAGCTAGTTTTATCACTCAAAAGCAGCAGAAACACTTGTGAAAACATTGTTGAATTGCCTACAATTCCAAAGCACAATTGTGATATTAACTACAAGTATCCGTATGTTTTTTATTCAATAATGTGGTCGTAAGATATGTGCGTTTTGTGGTCACGTTGTAAAATAGTAATAAAAGAGCTACTTGATTTTTGAATAAAACTTTATTGTTTTGATACTTTTTACAAACAACCTGATAAACAATGCAATGGGGATTTTTTGGGAATGCCAAATAGAGTAAACCCCTGACTTTGCTTTATTTATCAAATATTTCTAAATCAAGATGAGCTGTGAAATGTATTTGAGATTAATTAAATTAATAAGTATAAACGTAGTTATTAAAACAAGAAAATGAAACAAAGAGTAAAACAAGTTTCACTAAATATTTTATACTAAGCAAACTTTTTACATATGAAATGGACAGAAATTTTAGAAAACTGTTTAGAAAAGTTAGAAAAATAACATCTGATCAGTGTCACACCTTGTTCCTTACCAGTTAAACCATTTTTGTGTTTTGAATCTTCTAGAAATTATCATTCAGTTTCAGACCATGGGTCGGCTGGATGATGCAGCAAAATACAAAGTGGTGGAGCTTCGGAAGGCCGGACTCAGTTTCCGTAAGATCAAAGCTGTTTTGGAGCTGGAGAACATCAAAGTCTCGGCACAGGCCATCTACCTCTACCTGAGGGAGTTCCAGGGTAGACCGCCAGGGAGGGTCAGACCTGCAGAAGCTGGGGGCAGCACTGTCGTAGCTCAGGTCCCGCCTAGATCAGGAGCATTGCGTGAGAGCTGGAGCAATAACCATCTCCAAAATCTAATACGGGAGTCACCTCATCATTCAGGATTTGCGAGTGCTTCGGGTTTCCCCAAGCAGTCCTCCTCAAATTCTGAAACAAGTGGAAATGCGTCGAGTTCTGGGGAGACCAGCGGAGGCAGCCGACTAGAGCAGCAGCACGCGGCAAATAAAGAAGAAAACGACATTCAGATTGTAAGTGTCACTTCTCTTGCACAGCAAGAACAGAAAAGAGTTCCCCAAACTGGAAATGCAGTAGAAGCTTCTGCTTCCTCCACTTCAACAGCTTCAAATGTATTCATGAGGAGAAGAGTCACACCTTCACCTGCAACAACTTCAATACTGGCAGCTCGAAGGAGACTTTTGGATAAAGCACTGTCACACAAAACAAAGGTACAAAAAATCTATTTATGCCCACGTTTATCATAAATGGATAGTTTGAAATCTACAAATTTGTCTGCAATTTGTTCCTCAACAGGTGTTATCGTTGTTGAGAAAAGATCCCTCAAGTTTACAAAGTTCTGATCTGAAGAGTGCTCTGTCGCAGTTGCCTGAAACCTACGATTTGACCACAGAAAAGGTGAGAAAACAGCCCACTAAAGACAACACAACCTGTTTCTTAGGTGTTAGCTATGATATTGTATTGTGTATTTTTCAGACTGTTATTGACGGTCAGCTCAGAGGAGACGGATCCTCCCGAAACTTCCCTACACAAAGACCAGGCCTGAGTCTTCGTTCCTTCCAGGTCCCTCCCCGTGTTGGGATTCGTCTTCCCAACCGCCCACAACCCCCTCTGACATCCTCAGCTTCAAGGCCCTCTCTCGTTCATTTACAAACTCCTGGAAGCCAGGCGCCAACATGCAGGGAGGGAAATCCAAGCCCACACCAGGCGGTCCAAGACTCCGGAGGCAGGAGCGGTTTGCAGGACCAGATTCAGGTTTTAGGCACTGAGGTGCGCAGTTTGGGTCTGGCGGTTAAGATGCTGGTGGAGCAGCAGTGCCGGCTGGAAAGAGAGCAGCTGCAGCAGACGCAGATTCAAAAGCAGATACTCAGCACTCTTCAGAGCTTCGCCTCCAAAATTGGACATTGCAGCAGCGGTCGACAGCAGCTCAACAAAACCCCATCGCCCTCGTCTTTGCCGGCAGCCTCTGGCCCTTCCTCCTTCAGTCAAGACTCCTTCAGTTTCAGTCAAGGAGCTTATAATCAGTGCAGCCAAACGCAGCCCAATTATAAATCCTTAGAAAATCTACAAAATGTGGAGGCTATGAGGCTGCCAGCGCTGAGCCCAACTAACATGAATGGGTTTCCATCGTGTAGCAATACAGAGAACCACTCCCTCTCTCACAGTACCACTCAAAGCCAACCCTACCCCACTGCTTACACCCCCCAGAGCAGTCAAACACTCGTCCCGCCTTACTCAGAGTCCTACATTTCCTCCTATAGCAAGTCACATACTCAGAATTTCAAAACGCCAGAGAGTAAAACATCGGACTTTACAAGCAGTTGTTCGAGGATTTTTCAAGACTGCAGTTTGTCCACTCAGCAGGGGATGAACTCCAGCCTGTCTGCGCAGGATCAGCAGATCAACAGTATTAAAGTGGAAGGACCGTAGAGAGATTTGTTTGAGAGCCACGAGGTTCTGGATGAGCACTGTGACTGCAGCACCGCTTTCACTGACATGTTTTTGCATAGTATTATTATTAATAATAACAATGTAGCATTTTTTAAAATCATTTTCATTGAAAATTTTTCAAAAAAAACACAACAATGCTTCCTCATTATTGAAGGTTTTTTTTTACGATAGGAAGAGATCAAAGATTGAAAAAAAAAACTAAATAGTTGTATCTGTTTGCCTTGAAGTACTAGGACTTGCAATAGAAACTATACATTTTCAATCTTGTATTTGGGTGATTAAAATATAAAATGATCACGAGTCAGTTTGGTTTTTCTCATACAAATAAAAATGATAAATGACCTAAAAAATAAAACTTGCAAAACTTCATCCATGTAAAAAAAAAACGAAAAATGATATGCTTTTTTTCAAGAATCCTTTAAATGTAACAACTGTGTGTAATTTTACTCTACAATAGTTTTTAAAATTTGCAGACATTTGAACTTCGTCTGGATGCAATCTGCAGCTTTACCACTTCATGTCACTGCACACCACATCCTGTGACTGATTCTGAACTGGAGAATCTCTGTTGACCTTTTCCATAAATTTACTTTCTATATTTTAAACAATAGTTAAGTGGATTACATCACATGCGATTATAGATTAATATTTTTTAAAATAGTAATGATTATATAACACCTTTCCCACACAACAGAAACAAAGTCCTTTGTATGATAAGAATAAAACAACAAAAATATGTAAAAACAACGTATAAAATACAGCACATTTAAAAGTACATATAAAGTATAGTCAACCAGACATAAATGATAAAAAATGGGTTTGAGTTTGCTTTTTAAAAATAAAATCACATTTTTTTTTTTTTTAGCTATTTAAAAATTGTGTATTTTTGGAAGTACTTTCTTTAACAAATCCAATAAATTTGCTGATCTTATTACATTTTTTCTAGTGTATCGCTCTCTATAAATATGCTATAATGGTGATTAATCAAAAAATGTAGAAACTAAATTTACTGAAGTTAAAAAAGGCTATTCTGTTGGTGCAGAAAAATGTATTAAATTCTATATGTTGCATTTCTTTATTTTTTGCCTGTATAATCTTTGTCATTTGATATTGATATGATATGATCATAAAATGGGAGTTTTCAAGCTAAGATATTTAATTAAACATAACTAGCAAGACAGATCTGGAAATGATTAGCTTAAATCTGAAAACATTTTAAAGTTAAAACTAGTTTGGTTTTTTCTTTTTTTTACTTTTGCGTCTCTTTTGTCCTCAGAATTAATATTTAGCAACATAAACTGTAGAAAAGTCACTTCTTTAATTACTTAAAAATATCAATGATT
>NC_050519.1:11538681-11542693 GCF_002922805.2 Oryzias melastigma
TATAATTGTGATTTTTTTAGGCTAACAATCTGTGAAGGTATGCCAAAAGTTAGAGACAGATAAGGATTTTTATCTTCAAACAGTTTGGAAAATCTCCAACTCAAAAAAATCAGGACTTCCTTCACAGGATAACTTTTTTAATGGGTTAAACTGTTTTTTTTTCTTTTCTTTTAATCTGATTCATGCTTTGTTTTGCCATTTTTTTGCAAGCTTTCCATTTCATCTCCTGTTAAAATATAAAATGCTGCATAGCTTTTGTCCTTAAAGTTGGAGCTGTGCTAAAACAGAATGACCAGATTTTTGTGGTAACAGTTCTTTAAAAATCAATATTTATCTATTTTTTCCATTACTATAAATGTTCCAACAGAAGAATTTAACCTGATTCTTGTAATCAGGTCACCGTGTCCCAACTTTCCACGCAAACCTACAAAGCTGCTTGTCCAAACAAGTTTTACATTTCCTGCTAGACAGGTTAGTCAATGATTAGAAGTCTGCATTCTAGCTTTTTTGTTTCTTCAGACTTAAGAAGAAACATACAAACATGCTTTCTGCTCCAAATGTCCGATCATCTCCCTGATCTCAGAGAAGGACAACAACTGGATGTTTTATAGAGTTCCAAAAACCAAATGTCCACCTCTGTTCCTCACTGGCGTCTGACTGCACACAGCTTCTGAGGCTGAGGACACAGCGTGACGCCCACGACTGGAGTCAAATCCAGCTCATCCTCTGAAACTCCAGGCGGAGGGGTAAAAGTAAAGTGCTGGAGCAGGGAGGTGAAGAACAGAAAGAGCTCCATTCGGGCCAAACTTTCCCCCAGACACGCTCTTCGCCCTGCAGAGAGAGAGAGAGAGAGAAAAAGATCAACCAGTTGTTGGTAAGTTAAAAAGGTTGTAAAATGTTGTACCTGCAGAAAAAGCCAAGAAGGCGTCTCTCTTGATGAATTTGCCCTCTTTATCCAGAAAATGAGAGGGGTTAAAAGAATAGGGGCTCTCCCATTCACTCTCATCATACAGGACGGAAGTGAGAAGAGGAATCACAGTGGTTCCCTGGTTGGAAAAAATATCAATTTCAAATCAACACTTAAAATTATACAAATAACATTTGAATTGTGGGAGCTGACCTTTTTGATGAAGTAGCCCTGAAAAGTGACGTCTTGGCTCGTTGCGTGAGGAAGAGCCATCGGCCCGATGTTTGCGAGTCTCTGGGATTCATGGATGACGGCGTCAGTGAACGGCAGGTTCTTTCTGTCCTCTACACGCACCTGACGACTTCCTACCACCCGCTTCAGCTCGTCCTGGACCTGCTCTTTACTCCCAACAAATTCAAACCCAGAAAGTCGTTAAGCCTTTTTTAAACAACGGCCTTTCATCAAAACCAAAAACTTAAAAATGAAAAGAAAAAATGTGGCACCTTGAACACACGGGTGTTTAGCCATGTAAAGCAAACACCACTTTAAGGTGTTGCCAGTTGTGTCGTTTCCAGCTCCAAACAAATTCATCACACTGTAGAGGAGGTTATTGTCATTGTAAAGGGAACTGTTGATTTTGGACTCCTTAGATGGAAAAAAAAGAGAAAATAAGTGAAGATTTACCTCATTTTCAATTATGCTGATTCATCACGCCACACATCACTCATCAATTGGTCAGTGTTACAGCTGAGGCCATATGTTTTGTTTTATTTGTACTTTTGGAATCTTTATCTGTTCCTAATTTCTTTTGTCTTTTACTGCATTCAAATAGTGCCACATCATCCGTTGGAGTTTTTGAGTCGTTGTTATACTTAATATGTTTCCTTTTCTACCTTTATGTTACATCCTTTACACCCCCTTAGAGCAGGGTGAAACATAAATTGGGGGCTCGTCCGGGATTTGAACCTATTCTCGCACTGAAAGTGAGAATCATACCTAGATGAGGTTTTTGGTGTTTTTGTTTTACAGTTTTATTAATTTACTTTTATGTTATGCTCCTTGAACCAACCATCACTTTCTTCACAGCCGTTATCTGCCGGCCCACCTCCACTATTGCCTCTTCAATTTGGCGCCGTCTGGTCTTTACTACCATCAGCGTCTGGGCTCTGCCTCTCTTCACTTAAACTTAAAGTCAAGTTGTGTGTGAAATTTGTTCTTTGCATTTGACACATCCTCTGGGGGAGAGGTGAGCTGCAGACACAGCCGCGCGAGTCTTTGATACGATCAGGTGCTGACCTCCAGATTTTGCTTCCGGATCAGAAAAGCGTCCACAAAGCATCTGCACAAGTTGGGGTCCAGGGTGTTCTTTAGATCTGCAATGATCTTCCCGATGTCTGACTTTCCATCTTCTATATTTTTCATCAAATCTCTCCAATTTTTAAGGTAAGGCCCCAACCAGGGGAGTAAGTTGTAAATCTGGTGGTGAAAAAGAACAGTTATTAAAACTTACATTTAAAAATTGAACTTTTTATATTTGTATGGTCATTCTTTCGTACCATGACTGAAGCCGTTCCTGCCAGATGAATACTTTCATTATCTCTGTCCACCATGGCTTGAAATACAGGGTCTGTGTATTCAAACCTCTTTCCAAAAGTTACAGCCGACATAACATTTGAAACAGCATAATGAATAGCTTGACTGTTGATAAAAGGTTTTCCTGTCAAAATGTTAAAATAAATAAATAAATCAATAAATAAAAGGAAGTTTTTGTGGGGGGACTTTTAGTGGTTTTTGCCCAGGGCCTCCAGAGAATCTGGTAGTGCCCCTGCATGCACATATCATTGACACATTTTCACAATTGAAATCATGCTGTTCAAATGTGTAAATATTTTTGTTTTGTTCTTAAAAAATTGTTACCTTTAAAACGTTCAAATTCTTCAATCAGATAGTAACATTCCTCAATGATTTTTTCTTCGCTGAGTCTTTTGCCCATTCCAAAATCTTTTAATGTTGTCAGAGAAAAGCGCCTCATTTCTCTCCATGAGTCTCCATTGGCAAACAGTATACCTAAAGATAAAATAATCTTGTAGATTTCATGGTTCAGGGGAAAAAAGTGAGAGATTTTTTTTATTTATTTATTTTTTTACCGTGTCCTTTATTGAAATCGTAGAAAATTGGAGTGACTTCTCTGTTTCCGAACTCCACAGCATGGTTAACCAGAGCCTGTTTGACGGTCCTATAACCTGCTAGGACCACCACCTTCTTTGGACCAAAGTAGATTTGAAAGACTGGTCCATACTTTTTCGACAGCTGAAGAAGTAAAGCAACATGTGGTGAAACTCACGAATCCCGCTGTAATCATTTTGCATGTTTCAGGTTTGGTGCAAAAAAATATGACTTACATCACAAAGACTTTTGTCCAATCTCTTTAGGTCCAGCTGAAGGAGGTTACCAAGAAAAAGAAGCGGTCTGGGTCCTGGAGGCTCCACATTTTCAAGGACTCTGAATCTCCCGTGAAAAAAGGAGAAGACCAACAAACCCACGATGATCCAAAAAAGTGAAAGGGAGAGGAGATCGTCAAGCATTCTTAGATTAAAGAAACAAACTCTTTTACAAGGCAGTTGTGCTTTCTTAAAGAAGTATTCCCAAAGAACCGCTAGAATTTCTGGTATGTTTGCATTTCCCGAGTGATCAGACAACCCCATTTTATATACAGTCTATGGACAACCCCCAGAGGAAGATAACTGTGTGAAAGGTTAAAGTGCAGAAAAAAAGCGAAAAACCAGAAAAATCTCAGATTTCTTTACAGCTCCAAGCATACAGAAGCAGATATATCTATAGATTTTTTTCTTTAAAAATGTGAAGCATCAAATCAAGTTTTTTTTTAATAAACATAAAGTAATTATTATGGCAAAAACTAAAGGAATATTCCTTAGAGCAAATTCTATAGTAGTTTCTGGATATAAAATATAACTTTCTCATAGAATGTGTGTATAAACACAACATTGAAGTTGTCATTCAGTAAGCAGTGGGTCATGACCTGCATTTTAGTGATAAGATATAAAACTGTCCACTACAAATCTGGATTCTATATCTTTTTTTCCA
>NC_050519.1:11542743-11566599 GCF_002922805.2 Oryzias melastigma
ATTTATTGGTGCAACTTCATAACTGCTGTATTCAAGAATTTGTCAATATAGTAAATTAATTTAGGAAAAAAAAATACCATGTAGTGACACTTTAAAAGACTGTTTCCTATATATGAAAAAAAAGTGATAACATGAAATACACTTTAAAATGAGGAAAAAATATATATTTTTTGCCATCAAATGATGAATCTATGCGTGTCACTGCCGCCTGACTGCACAGAGTCCTTGGGGCTGAGGTGCCAGAGTGAATCCCACGACTGGTGTCAAATCCAGCTCATCCTCTGAAATTCCTGCTGGGGGAGTGAAACTAAAGTGCTGCAGCAGGGAGGTGAAGAACAGAAAGATGTCCATTCTGGCCAAACTTTCTCCTAGACACACCCTTCGACCTGCAGGGAGCAAGCAAGATGTTATGCATGATTGTGATTACACGAACAGACAAGCATGTCAGGGTGAATTCCAGCAAAATACCTGCAGAAAACGGCATGAAGGCGTCTCTCTTGATGAATTTGCCCTCTTTGTCCAGAAAATGAGAAGGGTTAAAGGTGCGAGGACTCTCCCATTCACTCTCATCATACAAGACTGATGTAAGAAGAGGCAAGACAGTAGTTCCCTTTAAAGAAAAAAAAGAGATTTTTCAAGAAGTGGTTCATCCACAAAGCTAAAAAATATATATATAGGTATACACAACTCAGAGAATTGTGTCTCAACCATAAAAAGTTGCACTTTTATTTATTAAATGAGTTGTACAATGAAAAAAAATACAGTAGAGACACTGAAAGGTATTTATTTGAACCAATAGTTTTTTCCTTCAAACTCTACAGAGGATTGCAGACCTTTGGCATTCTAGCTGATTTTTTGTTGAGGTTATCTGGACCATCATACTATAAGGTCAAACTGCTCCCACAACAGCACAATAGGGTTTAGATCTGGTGATTGTCCTGGCCATTCCATTAAAGATAGAATACCAGTTGCCTCCTTCTTCCCTTAATAACCCATCCATCCATCCTCTTCCACTCATCTTGGACCGGGTCACAGGAGCAGCTGTCTAAGCAAAAATGCCCAGACTTCCCTCTCCCTGGCCACTTCCTCCAGCTCCTCTTTGGGGACCCCGTGGCATTCCAAGGCCAGGCTAGAGACGTAGTCTCTCCAGCGTGTCCTGGGTCTTCCCCGGGGCCTACGCCCAGTGGGACTGGCCCGGAACACCTCACCAGGGAAGCATCCAGGAGGCATCCGGATCAGATGCCTGAGCCACCTCAACTGGCTCCTCTAGATGTGGAGGAGAAGTGGCTCTACTCCGAGCTCTCTCCAGGTGACTGAGCCTCTCACCCCATCTCTAAGCGAGCACCCAGCCACCCTCCAGAGGAAACTAATTTCTTAGTAGTCGGGATCTAGTTCTTTCGGTCATGACCTAGAGCATATGATCTCTTAATAGTTCTTTTTTAATTTGGAGGTATTCTTTGGGTCATTGTCCTGTTGTCGGATGAAACTGGTTCCAGTCAAGCGCTGTCAACAGGGTATGGCATGGCGTTTCCAAATGGAGTGATAGCCTTCCCCATTTAAATTGCGTTTCAACCTGAACAAATCTTCCATCGTACCAGCACCAAAACAACCCTCACTTTCAGATACTGTTCTAACATCTTTTCAGCTGTTCTGTATCTCACAAATGATCTTCTGTGTAAACCAAACTCTTCAAACTTTGATTCTTCTATCTATAACACATTTTCCCAATCTTCCTCTGTCCTAGAGCCTGTTTGTGCTGTTCTCTAAAGACAGTAGTACATATTATTGAAGTAAATCTTCTGTTTCTTGACAATTTCTCATATGGAATAGCCTTTACTTCTAAAAATAGTATGAGATTGTTGAGTTTCACATGAAAGTTCTATTTTCTTCTTGGCCATTTTGAGCATTTAATCAACCCCACAAATGTGATGTGCCACATACTCAATCTACTCAAAGGAAGGTCATTTTTATAGCTTCTCTAACCAGTTAAACTGTTTTCAGCTGTATAAACATTTTTGTACAAGGGTTTTTTAATCATCTGTTTGTCTTCAGACATAATGAGCAAACACATTAGAACACTGGAGTGATAGTTGCCAGTAATGGGCCTCTAGTTACCTATAGTGCACCAAAAACCAGAAATTCAGTTCAATCATTTAATGCAGGACTGTGGAGGCTGACCTTTTTGATGAAGTAGCCCTGAAAGATGACATCTTTGCTTGTTGTGTGAGGAATGGCCATCGGGGCGATGTTTGCGAGTCTCTGGGATTCATGGATGACGGCGTCCGTGAACGGCAGGTTCTTTCTGTCCTCTATGCGCACCTGCCGACTTCCTACCACCTGGTTCAGCTCTTCCTGGACCCGTTCTGAATAAACATCACATAGTGGAAAAATGATGTTAAGTCCTCAGACTTAGTAACTTGAGACAAAGTTGATCAAGAATCTTTTTCACCTTGAATATGTGGATATTTTGCCATAAATAGCAGACACCAATTTATTGTTGTTGCCGTGGTGTCGGTTCCAGCTGCAAACAAATTCATCACTGTGTAAAGCAGATTATCGTCATGGTAGTGGGTGTGGTTGTTTCCCTGGTGTCACAAAGGCAAAATAGGAAGAAATTTAAGTAAAGTTTGTTTTCAGAGCCTGATTTCACCTGAATTTAGTTCCTCACCTTCAGATTTTGCTTCTGGGTCAGAAACACATCCACAAAGCATCTGCATGTGTCAGAATCAAGAGTGTCCTTCAACTCGGTGATGATTTTGCCTAAGTCAGCCTTGCCATCTTCCATGTTCTTCATTAAAGCTTTCCAGTTTTTCAGCCAAGGACCCATCCATGGAAACATGTTGTATATCTAAAAATTACAACCAATTATTGTCATTTATTTTACTCCATCATAGTATTTGATAGCATTAGTTCAATGTATTATGTTAAAAACAATAGGGAACATTAATATTTTCTTGTTTTTGAGGGACATTGTCAATAAATCAAAATGTCAAATACTTTTCCGCCATTCAAAAACTTATTTTATCATTAAAATATGTCTCTGTACCAGGATTGAAGCTGTTCCCGTCAGATAGATGGTCTCATTGTCTCTGTTCACAATGGCTTGTAACAGAGGGTCTCTGTATTCAAATCTTTTTCCAAACATTAGACCTGATAAAACATTTGATACCGCATAGCTGATAGTATGGGTGTCGTCAAAGGGTTTACCTGTGACAAAAAAAGAAAAGATAAGAAAGACTGCTTGACCAAAGATTAAAGTTTTTTGAAACACCCCCATGTCAATTTGAATCATTTTTTTTATTTAGTCACAATTTATCTTGATGAGTTTTGAAAGACTACAATGAAAGCCTCCTAATCTTATATAAATAATATTTAGGAAACAGGTTTAATACAAGAACCATTTGTCTTTAATAAAAGCTGAGATATGTAAAATAGTACCTTGAAATTGGTCAAATTCTTCGATCAACCAGCCACATTCCTCAATAATTCTTTGTTCACTTATGCTTTTTCCCATGCCAAAATCTCTTAGTGTTGACAGCGTAAAGCGTCTCATTTCTTTCCATGAGTCTCCGTTGGCAAACAAAATGCCTGAAAACAAAATAGTTGTAAACAGGAACTACAAAATAATAAAAGAAAAAAATCTGTGAAAACATCAGCTTACCATGTTCCTTGTTAAAATCATAAAATATGGGAGTGACTTCTCTGTTTCCAAACTCATTTGCTTGGTTTACTAGAGCCTGCTTGACTGTCCGGTAACCCGCCAGGACCACCACCTTCTTTGGGCCAAAACTAACCAGGAAGACTGGTCCATACTTTTTTGACAGCTGCAAATAATTCAATTTTACGTCAGAATTTTAATGCGATTGTTAAGTAAAGATACATTTTAACCTATGGAGCCTGACTGATGAAATGGTACAAAAATATAATAAAAAAAATAGTTAAAATAAATAAAAGGAGCAAGCTATTATGTTGATAGAAATTGTGACTTGTTGGATGCAAAAAAAGAGTAATAGAAATGGTATGATTGAGTTTTATTTTAGGCTGGGAATTAACTCCAAACTCATTTTAAAAAGCCTGGCATGGAAAACAACAGGATATTGAGAACCAGGCTGCTCGATTCAAAGTGGGCAAAATAATATTTAGTTTGCAACCAATTCTGCAAAAATATCCCACTTAAAAAATGTAATTTTCATCAACTACAAATGGAAAAAATGGGTAAAGAATCCAAGATGGAGGATTTTAATGAAATAGTAAAATACTCAGTAAAATAAGTATTTAGTTCCATAAAAACAAACAAGATTTCTAGCTTTAAGAGGCTCCTCTGTCCTCTACGATCTGTAATATGCCATTTGTTTGAGCTGCATAAAGCACCTGTCCACAACTTCCAACAGTTATAGTAAAAGTACACAGCAGTCAATTTCCTTTTATCAACAGAAACAAACAAGTAAAAATAGATTTTTTTTTAAATAAGAATTTATTTACATGTTTCTGTCAAAAAGGCTAATGGTACTTTTAAATACGTGTGTATTTATTTATTGTGATGTAATCTTAAAAAAAAAAAAAGGATCATGATAAATGTAAAAAAGCGATAGAATTCCATTACCTAAAACTAGAAGTACTTGTTTCAACAAACTGCAGCAACACACAAACAATAATTAGCAGGTCAGTAATTTTGTAATGTGGGTTCAGGCTGTTCATCATGTTTACAAGCAAACGTTTAACAGTTCTCTTTTTCTGTCTATAAATGTTTCTATTGATAGGAAAAATGCAACAAAGAATTGAAATTGAAAATGAATTGATTGGCTTCAATTGGATAATACTTTTATATATATATATATAACTTTTTCTTTGTTGTTTATTTTGTTCGGATTTTTATTTTCTTGATGAACAAAATATAACTTTTTTCTCTAAAGATCTGTTTTTTTCTGCTGTCTATGAATGTTAATATAGAAAAAATTAGCAAATAACTTGTGATATCTAATTTAAAATTTAAAATCAAATAAACTAAATGAGATCAGATTTTAAATTATTATTATTATTATTATCATCATTTATTTTGTACTTTTTTCTTCATAGCTGATGCTGTCCAGCATTCTTTTTCTATTTTTTTTAAATACCAAAAAGTTGGATCTGCTTTGTGTTCATTCCTATGTTCAAACCATTGCATAGCTGTAACTTACATTTTTGTACCATGTCCCAACAGGCTCTGTGGTAAAATAATGGTGGATAGAGAGGTTTAGGAAATCGATACGTTACATCAAACAGACTTTGGTCGAGCCTCTTCAGATCCACCTGGAACAGGTTCCCGAGCAGAGGAAGAGGTCTGGGTCCTGGAGGCTCCCTCCTGCTCAAGACGCTTAGCTGAACATAAAGAAATAAAAGGACAGAGACACTAACTATCACCCAGACCAGTGAGACTGAAGCAGGAATGAAGCGAAAAATGTATTGAATCATCTTCCTGCAGCCGCGATGGAGAGTGTGCTGCAGAGAGGAACGCTGATCCCAATGAGAGTCAACTGACAGCTGAAACCCTCTGCGGAATGATGAAGGAGTATTTATGAGCTGTCACTCCCACAACTTTCTATTTCTTCCTGTTGTTTTTCTCAATTCTTACAAAATGGCGCACACAAGCAAGAGCTTTTCCTTTTGTTTTGTTTTACTTTCTGTTGTCATTCAAGTTTTTCCTATTAGCTCAAAAGATGACTCAACCTGACTGCATTGAGTATTTCTATTTCTAATTGTGATGAATCAGGAGCAGATGAAAAACTGCATTTGAAATCTAGAGACGCAGCAGAAAAAAATAAGGGGGAAAAAAGGGCGGGGCATAATCTTCCTGCTGTTTTCTATTCGGATATGCACAAACTGTCTTCATTTTCCTCAAAACTATTATGGCTGAATATTTCTCACCACTTTTGTTCCAATATTAGCTTGGGATCGTACAACCTAGTGGGAGGGAATCCAGTGAACAAAGGGATGATGTGAAGTGAAGGCTTACTTCCTCCCCAAAAATCAGAAGCAAATTTGTAATGAATCCTTGTCAAATTGTATAAACTTTGTCCCACAAATGACATTTTTTTGTTTTTGTCTAAAAACTACATAATCATTATTAAAATACCTCTGGCTTTTAAAATAGAAAAAATACATGATTGGAATGGGAATTTAAGAAAGCAAAAATGTCCAAACTCAATGTAATTCTCTCTTCATGAATGGAACAAAATAAACAAATCAAATCAAATCAGTGCTAAATCTAGGCTACTGCTCGTAAATTCATTTATATTTGGTTTTTCCTCTATATAAAACATAGACATTCTACATCAACGAATGAAAACAATTTGCTTAGAATAACAATTTCTTGTCACACAAATATATTAATTTAATATTTAAAATGCAAATTTATAAAATTGTTTCCTTTTAGACTAATCACACTCTTTAGTTCCTAGACAGATTGAGGATCATTTGTCTCTGCCCAATGAAAGATACAACAGAGTTCCAGCTGTGGCTGAAATATTGCTGCATAAAGGTTGCATTTTAGTTTTATTTCCTTTTATTTATCACACATATATTTGCAAGATGTTTGACTACTTCTTGATGGTTTCACAGTCAAAGAATGAACAGCATACCCAAGCTGGAGTTATGTCATTACATCTTCATCTTTAGAGTGTAAACATTGAAGACTTTGCGTTCTTTTAATCTTGTTTTGATCTCCAGAGGTTAACAAATTCTTTATTTTGAGATCATTATTTCTGTCTCTGACCAGAGAAACACCGTTGGCTGTGCACCTTCTGGAGCAGATGCAGTTTGGGGAAGCTGATTGTGAGTTTGAAACTTCAAGAGGATGAGGCACTAATATATGGAAGCGTATGTGTCCCAAAAATAAAAATAAAAGTCAATACTGGAAATGCTATTTCATACGCTTCCATACTAATAAGAGTGAGGAAAGAAACAAGAGAGGTACGAGTCTGCAGATCTTTAAGTCAATCCTCGTGTTTGTGCTGTTTCCTCCTGCTGCCTCAAGAGGGCCACAGAAGACCTGTTTTAATGTTAGCTGGTGCATTTCATTATCCCCAGAACCTGTAGCAATAACTCCTGAAGCATTTGTTCCTCTTCATCGTTCACATTCACATCCAAGGTTTCCTCAGCTATTGATTTATGCTGCTATGTTCTGGTTAAAAGACAGCAGGTGATCACACATATTTACCATATGTCTTTTAATGGTGAGTCAGTGTCAGTTCTGTGGGAGGAAATGCCTTGTTGATGCCAGAGGTCAGAGGAGAATGACCAGACTGGTTTAACCTGGTGGAAAGGTTGAACTCAAATAACCACTCGGTTCAACCGAGGCATGCAGAGGTGCATTTCTGAACCCACAACCCATTGAACCTTGAGCAGAAAACCACACCAGGTGCTACTCCTGTCAGCTAAGAACAGCAAACTGAGGCTACAATTCACACAAACCTGAGAGATTATGGATGTGCAGTGGACAAATCTACAGCAACTTTGTGATGCTATCACGCCAATCCGAGCCAAACTTTCCAGTGCTTTGGTAAATGTATGCCACGGAGGATTGGGGAAGTTCTGGAGGTCCAACTTGAAACTAGTCAGGTGTAGTTGATAAAGTGGCTGGAGAGTAGGGCTAGGAATCATTGGATACCTCACGATATGATGCGATATATGGCTCACGATATCGATGATATCACGATACTGCGATAATTGATAAAAATCATCTCTACTTAGATTATATAAATACACCCCCATTTATTTTCCAGCTTGAACACAGTCATAATAGACAACTTGTTTCTTATTTTGCACAACAAATAACACACATTTGTCCAAACCAGCACTACTTTGTAATGGGCAAGCAGTGACACCAATTAAATTGGAAATATTCATTTAAAAAAATCTAACATCTAACAAGACCAAAACATGTGTATCTGTGTGGTAACAATTCCTGTGTCTCCAGACAGTTTCACACATTTTATTTGATCAAAGTTTCAGCAGATTTCATTCACATAAACCTGAGAAGGACGCACATTTCAGCAGAACACAGCGCTCACATCTGCCAGATGTCATTATGGGATTAAGCGCCCACTTTTCAGCACTTTAAACCCGATCTTGCATCCATTTAAAGAGATTTAAAAAATGACAAAGCAGCTTTTCGTCTTGTATGTACCAAATCTGCTTTAATTTCCCTATAACAAAGACACCTTTTGTCTCAGGAGGACAGAATGTACTGAAAACAGAAAACTGGAGGTGGAAAAAATGTTCTGACCAAATTAACGTTTCCACATTTCGCACATGTATTTAAAAATAGTAATTAGCATATTTAAAGTGTATGTTTCCACTTCCTTTTGAATTTAATTGCAATTTCACCTGCAAGATTCGAGAACGTAAAAAAACATTATTTTATTCTGTAATTGTATGATGTAAAATATACTAAAAAACGCTAAAATAGTTGCATTAAATTCCTAAAACATGTTTGCATGCACATTAAAATCTTATTTACATCACTCCTGACTTTTATTAGTAACTAATGGAAATAACTGGTCTTTCTTGGACCTTCTTAGTTTACTTTTCATAGTTGGAAAGATTGGAAAATGGTGCGCAGTCAAACCACAAACGCTCACTGCAGACTGACAGCACACAGTTCATGGGGTGCAGGAGGGATGACAAAGCCCAGCGCCGGCGTCAGGTCCAGCTCTTCCTCTGAAACGCCGGGTGGAGGGGTGAAATGAAAACGCTGAAGGAGGGAGGTAAAAAAGAGGAAGAGCTCCATCTTCGCCAGACTCTCACCAAGACACGCCCTGCGTCCTGAAAGAGCAAAACGTTTCAGATGTCTGGAATCCGGGCGTGTCCTTGAATGCTATTCATCACTGAAAGTTAAGGTTACCTGCAGAAAAGGGCAAGAAGGCATCTCTCTTGACGAATTTACCCTCCTTGCTGAGGAAATGATGAGGGTTGAAAGTAGTGGGGCTCTCCCATTCGTTCTCATCATACAGAACAGAAGTAAGAAGAGGAATCACAGTAGTTCCCTGCCAAAAGATACATGTCAATATTTCAAGACTAAACTTTTTACGTTGTACTTAAAATGTAAAAACGACTTCACCTTTTTGATGAAGTACCCGTGGAAGGTGACATCCCGGTTGGTTTTGTGGGGGATAGACATGGGGACGATGCTTGCCAGCCTCTGTACTTCATGGATGACGGCGTCAGAGTACGGCAGGTTTTTACGGTCATCTACGCGCACCTGACGGCCTCCTACCACCTTAGCCAGCTCCTCATGGACCTTGTCTGCAAAATAGGAGCAATAGAGTTCACTATATTGCAGCTCTGCCTGCACATTACAGATAAGCTTTTTCAACTAAAGTGGCTGAGTTCACAGTGGGATGCAAAGGGAATAGGCCTTTTCTGATGAATCCCTTCTATAGGGTTTCCCCAAGACTGATACGACTGGAGGAGAGCCTCCAGTAGGGATTTGTGTCCCCAAACTACTATTTTGTTTATCCCATTAACACCTTGACATCATGCTTAAAGGGTAACCAAACAGGGTAGTTGGAGGCTGACTCCACCCACAGCCAAAATTTGAAAATCCAGTCAGAGGGGTGGGGCTTGAGGGCTGTTATTATTACTGACTTTTGAAACTTACATGGTTTGACCAATCACAAAATTCAACGGTAATACCTCTATCCAACCTGTAGGGGGCAGCACACATGCGTTTTTGACGATATTTTCAAAAATAGAACAAGTTTATTTAAACTAATCAAAAATGTTGATATGTCCAACAGATGGCACTTTTAAAGTCTCATTTATAGAGATCAACAGCCAAAAAAAGCCGCTGATTTAGGGTTTAGTTACCCTTTAAACTGTAACTTTTCAATAGGGCTGGGCTAATAAAATCGATTAATCGATTTAAGCTTAACAGATCTATAATCGATTCATAAAAAAAATTAATCGATTTAGCACAAAAAGCTAAATTCTGCTAGCTTGATGCTATTGTTTAATGGAACTTTCCATAGGATGGCTAATGCTAATGCTCGGTTGACCTAAACATACGTTACTGACTAAATTTAATAAACTCACTCATGAATTTTCCAAACGTTTTTAGATAAATATTTTTTAAAGTAACTATTTTTGGTTTAAAACTCTTTTTTTTTTTTTTTGCTCATACTTTTTTCTTCTTCTTCTTCTGGAATAAGGTGTAATGCTACAGCATGATTGCCACCTAGTGGCCAAACTAAAACGCCCTCCAGGAGAGGCAGAACAATCTCATTATTTCACTTGTAAATTTTACAGAATGTGAACTCTATCAGATTATTATAAATATATTCAAAACATACAGTAGATTATTAATGTATTTCTAAAAAAATGTGTAAATATGTGAATTGAATTGAAAAAAATGGAATCGTTTTTAGAAATTATTATCGATACCCAGCCTTACGTATCAACCGTTAACACGATCAACGTAATACCAGTAGATTCTGTTCAGAATCTACTGGTATTACGTTGATCGTGTTAACATTTGATAAGTTACAGTAAATTAATTAAATCTAATTACCCTGAATGTGTGGGTATTTGGCCATCAACAGCAAAGCCCATCTCAGTGTTGTAGCTGTGGTGTCCGTTCCCGCAGCAAACAGGTTGCTCACAGAAATAAACAGGTTCTGCTCATTGAAATGCGTTTCCTTGACACAAGAATCCTACAAAAGGAACAAAGGAAAACGCACAACATGAACCCCACATTGAACACTATCGGTTCTACAAAGCTGGAACACAATAGGGGGCCCACCTCTTCTTTCTTCTTCTTGATTAAATAGCAGTCCACAAATCCCCTGCAGACGGACGGGTTCAGTGTCTCTTTCAAATGCTTGACTAAATCTTTCACATCTCGGATAGTCATCTCTACATTTTTTAATATGATTTTTCTGTACTTTGTCCATTTGAAAAACCGAGGAAACATGTTGTAAAGCTGCAAAAAGACAAAAGGGAAATAAATAAAATGTTTTCTTTTTTCAATTTAACTGTAATCTTTTAGTTAGAACAGGATGAAGTTTTTATTTAACTTTCTACTTTTCACATAATGTCTCAATGCTTTTCGCCTGTAATTTACATTTGCATGCTTTGTGTACAGTAAGCTATAAATTATTTATGGGTCGAGGTTTGAGAACTCGCAAACTTTGTACTTACGTGAATAAGTGGATATCCAGTGAACCGTATTGTCTCGTTGGCTCGTCTCACCATATTCCTGAATCTGGGATCATCGTAGTCAAATCTGCTTCCATACACAATAGAAGAAATTATGTTTGATGTTGCGTAATTTAGAGGCTTAGCCATGTCAACTGGGTTCCCTGTGAATGTTAGGTAAAAAGAGAAATATAATTTATTAAAATCAGTTCTAAAGGTTACAAAATATTAGTGATTTTATCATCATTGGGGTTTAAATCAGTGAGATTGGGTCACAGTTTTATATTCGATGAACAGGTCCACACCTTCTTGTTTTTCCAGTCCTTGAATCAGGTAGTCACACTCTTCCAAGATTTTTTCTTCTGCTATTCTTTTGCCCATCCCAAAGTCTCTGAGAGTGCTCAGGGCAAAACGTCTCATTTCCTTCCACGATTCTCCATTTGCAAACAGAATTCCTTGAAAAAAAAAAAAAATCAGAAGCAAAAATGTGTTATATTTTGTGCCCTGGTTTAATGTTTTTGCAGTTTTTAATTGTAAAATTAGTACAAGAGTCAGTATGTAACTGAAAACATTTGAAATGACTAAGAAATGGTTCAGGAAATTCAGCAATATATTTTAAACTTTATATTTTTGTTATTAAACCAATAATGACAAAATTGAAACAAAAATGTCTTCTATTCTAATTCTAATTGTCAAACTAAAGCTTTTCAGCTGAAATTTTACATCCTTTGGAGAAATGTGCTGCATAAAAATATTGCTGCACATCTGTTTTTCTTGTCTATTTTTGCTCACAATATTTTTAAAAGCATCCTACCATGCCCTTTATTCATATCCTGAAATATGGGTGAGATGTCCCGATCTCCAAATTCTTCTGCATTGTTGATCAGAGCTTCTTTGACAGCCTTGTACCCGGCCAGAACCACCACCTTCTGGATCCCAAAGTACACCGTAAAGACGGGTCCATATGACTTGGAGAGCTTTAGAGATGAGGGGTGGAAAGGGGGTAAAAAAAGTCAAATTTAAACTTGTATCCATGCATAATCCTCAGTACTGTCTTCGTCTCTACAGGAGATCATTCCCGCCTCACTCTATTAGACTATATAACCAGATAAACTCACTCGATGTCTGCTTGTCTGAAAAGCAGTTTGAGTGCTCCTCCAATTTTTGATATTCACTGTTTTTCTATATAATGAGTCTGTACAGCTTTGCTGCAACGTGTAAATTTCCTATGCTGGGATCAATAAAGTATCTTTATCTTATCTTTTAGGTCAGACTGACCTCACAGAGAGCTTTGTAGGGTCTCCTGGGATCAAGTTGCAGCAGGTTTCCAAGGAGAGGCAGAGGCCTGGGTCCTGGAGGATCCTTCCACAGGTCTTTAGAGGCAGAGGAGAGATAGAAAACAAGCAGGAGGAAAACAACCCCAATCACTGTGGTGGGAATGGAGACCAGTGATGCCAGTGACTCCATCATTGTAAGTTTCACTGCTGCTTGTTGTCTTATATAAGGAGCCGTTGGGGCCGTCTCAGCAGCTATAGGTTCCTGTTGCTCAACCCGCCCCTCAACCTTTGTACACTCACTGCTGTTTACATTGGTAGTAAAGAAATAGAACACAGAGACACAGTTTACATTTGAACTGTACCCAAGTGCCTTATTAATCCATCTGTTCCACAAAATACAGTACAAAAATGTGTGACGTCACAAATTGATAAACTTTATAAATATAGTAGATTATAATAATTAAAAAAAAAATCAGCAAATGTATTTGTTGCTCTAAAACTGCAGAAAACATTGGATTTAAGATTAATAACTAAACATATTAAGTGCGACTGTAACCGGAAGTGACTACATTTTCAAAGTAAAACTTTCATTTTTTTTTTTTTTTTTTTTTTTTTAATGAAGCAGAAGTTCATTTTACTGAAATAATGACTAAAAACCATATTTGCTTTAAATGTATTAAAAAGATATTGTTTAAAAAATATAATGAAGTTGAAATTAAGAAATTTGCAAAAATACATTTGTAAAAATCTGGACCGGAAGTCATCTTAAAAATGTTCACAAACTGTCATAACTGTTATCAGTCAAGATTTATTTACTTTTTTTTTTTAGGGGGGGTTTGTTTGGTTTTGTTATCTATCTTCTGAAGCGGTATTCAGAAAAATTTCAAAAGAACCAAAATTTGTGGAAAACATTTTCAGGATTTGTTGTTTTTGTTAAATAATGCTGTTTATCATTTTTATTTTCATACATCTTGTAAAAAGAAAACATAAAGTAATCATGATATAAAAAATAAATAGTACGAAGTATGGTTTGATCTGTTTCTAGAATCTTTTATTATAATTTATTAAATTATGATGTAGATTTACTCACTTTTCAACAAATATAACAAGATAAGAACAATGTACTTTATTAAAAAAAAGAAACATTTTACCAAAAAAAGAGAGCACCTCAAATTCAACCGGCTCAAATTTCGTTCTAAATACTCCAAGACTCGTATTAATTCATGAAAAAACTTGTTTGGCGTGTTTATTGAAGTATCTCATTTCCTAATTATAGGTCAGAAAATTGTATGGTTCCTAAAAGAGGCTTAATCTATAAAGAGAAATTCCTCTATATTATATAACAATTGTTTTTCTGTTCTTTTTGCCCCTTCAACATTATTAAAAAAATTGCATTGGTTAATATTTAATTCTCTCTTAGTGTGATTGAGCAATATGTGAAAGAGGGAAAAGTCATTTGTGATGGCATGAAAAGCACATTTTACAGAATAAAAGACTAACATTTTATATTTCAGGAGTATTTTTGAGAATTATTGTGCATACTATTTAAATGATAGTAAATCTTTACATAGAAAGTCTGAATTTTAACCCAAAACTAAACTTTTCATCTGTAGTCAGCTAGATTTTCAAAGATCCCAAAATACCCCCAATGCCCCCAAAATACAACTTCAAACACCTTTTTTTGAGCATGATTTAATTGAAAAAGAACAGCAGTACAGACAGATTGGACAGGGTCAGCTCCATGGTACAGTACGTGATTACAGTCTTTAAAATTCCCTTTTTAAATACAATAAAACCACATGTCAGCGAGCTGTAATCGACACACATCAGCAGTGCAAATCTTTACATTTTCTTTTTATGCTTTGCAGTTCTTTCAAGTCATAAATGTAATGAGCAATAGAATGTGCAAATATATAAACCAATATCATAAAAAGTACAAAGTAAGAGCTTCAATCTAGTGAGGACAAACATCTCTGCGGTGAGAGGATTTTGTTCTCATCAGGTGGTCTGAAGGAAGCACTGTTAAATCATAAAAAGCAGTAATAAAATTTGGCTTTTTTTGCGTAATGACAGAATACATTCATGTTTTTTTATATATATATATTCAGAGATGGAATGTCATTTACACACTAAACTGAGTGAAAACGAGTATTGATCCCAGATTTTAACAAGAATTCTTGTGAAAAGCAGGTTTGTAGAGACATACTTACAATCAACAAGTGAAGGAATAGTTCTCTGGAGCCAATAAATGTCAGTACATAGAACATTTTCACACAAAACACACCTTTTTTTACAAGTTCTGTTTATGAATGAGGCATGGAGACATGTAAATAAGGCTTTTTTTTGGAATGAAACCAGGCTTTTATGTGGAAAAACTGTTAGACACTTGCAGCGAAAGCCACAGATCCGGTGAGATTTGTTCACTCTTGGGTTTGTTAAAACTCTGGTTAGAAAATTAAATATTGCAGCTGCAGAATCCAAATTAAAACCTATTTTCAGAATGAACAAATGTTTTATAAATATCCAGCAAAAGGAGGAAAACTTCAGGATTTCCTTGTAAAACAAAACAAAAAACTTGTGTCGACTGACATCCTCATTAGAAACCTGTTTAGCAGCAGCAGCTTTCTGATCAACTTCTTAACAGAAACATGAGAAGCACTATCTATGCTTGGAATCGACTTAATTTTCTTTAAGAATGACCTCTCAGTAAGGACGGTGGTTTTTGCAGCTCCCCTCCCATTAATATGCTTGATGAAGGCATGCATGCATCAACAATCTGTATAAAATAAAATTAAAAAAAGGTCTTGCATTAAGGAAAGGGTTTTAGTACCATGAAAACATCATTATTTACATGTGGCAACATTAAAAGGCTTAAGGAATACCAGTCCTTCTGCGTGTAAAGAAAAAAATTTAAAAAAACGTTAGATAAGGCTCAAAGGTGTGCAACAATTTCACAACTATCAGATTGAGTCGCTCCTATTTCCATCATGAAATTAAAATAAAATTCATAAAAGTGAAGAAATTGATAAAAAGTCATAAATAAATCAAAACAAATACCAACATCGTGCACACGCACAGTCAAAACGACCCTGTTTGTCAGAGTTCAGTGTAGTGGTTTAGTGACATCATAATGTTGGACTTCATTACTTGGTGGAATCAGCACCTCACAGGCGATGATCGGGACAAAAACTGCATTTACACACGACATCAAATTAAAAAAAAAATACAAGGACGATGCAGGAAAACAAACTCAGACGTTTGAGAGTGTTTGGGGTAAAAACCGGATCCTCCAGTCTCTGCTCTCGCCAAACAAAACAAGTCCTTTAGCCGAGCTTTTACCTACAGCGCTGGAGAAAATGGAGACAATGGCGAGGAATCCTCGATCCGCCTACTTCCTCGCAGCCTGCGTGCAATGCTGGAACTGGGCGAAGCTGAGGAACACTTGCTCCAGCGAAATCTGGCTCACGCAGTAGTCTTCGATTTGGTATTTCTCTTTGGCTGCTTCTAAAGTGCCAAACACCTAAAGAAAAAATAAAAAAAGTGAAATTAATCTTTTGAATAAAGTTATGACAAAAAGTAGCACTTAAAACAATTAAAAAAAACATGAAAAAAAAATATTTTTATTGTTATATTCTGACTTATATGCAAATATTTTAATTTAATGATTTTTTAAATCAATAATTGTATTTGTATTATTTAAATAATGCAATGTTTTACATGCTACAGCTTAGAGTTCATCAATAAAAACGAGTTTGTCCACTAGGGGGAGCTCTAACAGTATGTGTGAAAGCACAGATTTTCAATTTTGCACAAAAGCAATCGATCAGAACAGTCGAGTCAATAAATTTACCACCTTACCTGTGCCCATGTCAGCGTTCGGTCAGTCAAATGGTAATGCACCATGCCCTGGTGCTCATCTTTGAGTTGACTTCCTGTTAGAAAATAAAATAGTTAAACTTTTTTTTTAAATTAACATATTTAAATTGATTAAAATATAAAAAAAAATCTAACTATATGAGATTTTGGCCAATTTAAAATCATTCTATAAACATTAATAAGACATTGGAATGTTTATGTGTTTCAACTCTAACCTGGAAAAGTGCTTTCAATGAAATCTTTAAACAGACGCAGGTCGCTTTCTTCCAACTCTGCTTCCACGTGTACTTTAGCCAGCAGAGTGTAGCCGCTGCCAAACTTGCTCTTCAGGTGTTGGGGGCTTCCCAGGCACTTGAACTGGCCGTTGACCATCACTGCCAGTCTGGTGCACAGAGCTTCACACTCCTCCATACTGGTGAAAGAACACAGCCAGGTTGGCGGAGAAAAAAAAAAACAAGCATTTGTCACCATTTTCTTTAATTCACCTGTGAGAAGTGATGACTATAGCCTTGCCAGACTCCCTAATGTGAGTGATGGCATCCCACAGAAGCCTCCTAGCAACCGGGTCCATCCCCGTTGAAGGTTCGTCCAAGAAAATGACCGGCGGTCCTCCGATCAGAGCCATCCCTGCGCTCAGTTTCCTCTTATTGCCTCCACTGCAAGCACAACATTCTTCAGTAAATAGTTGCCCAACGAAGTTGAATCTTAGATATAGTGTTGCTTGAACACAAAGGTTGTCCCACCTGTAGCTGCGGACAAGTTTATCTGCATGAGGCTCCAGAAGTAGCGATCGTAGGACGTTCTCCACACAGCCAGAAACATACTTTTCTGGAATTCCTCTGAGCCTGGCGTACATCGACAGAGTCTCTCTTCCTGTCATGTGATCCAGAACGGCATCAAACTGAGGACAGTAGCCTATCCGCTGCTGCACCTGCAACATCAAGACACATTTTTAGTCTTTAGCTGAAAAGATGAACGCCTGGTGCAACTTTTTCTCTACACTACCTTCTTAATGTCCCTCAAGATGCTGTAACCGTCAATGTAGGCATCACCAGAGGTGACGCTCTCGTCTCCTGTCAGCATCTTAAAAGTCGTGGTCTTCCCGGCTCCGTTGAAGCCCAAAAGCCCGAAGCATTCTCCTTTTGCGACGGCGAGAGACAACCTGTCCACAGCTAGAAGACTCTCCCCGCTGCTATAGACCTAAAACAGGAAACGCAAGAAAAAAATACTTTTTAGGGCGTGACGGATCACGGATCCATACAGATCAGTGGCCACGGAAAATGATCCCCGAGTTTTACGATCAGTTACACCCCTAATACTTTCTATTTAGATTTTGTTGCAGATGGAGCTGCAGTACCTTGCTCAACTCCTGCAGAATGAGGGGGCTCCCGACCATCGACTCCACCATGGGTTGACACTCCAGAACTCTCTTCCTCTCTTCAGCCACATCTCTGTCCTCTGGAACGAGGGCTGCATCTTCTATTAGAGGCAACTGACACACCAAAAAAATGTTTTAATCCGGATTCAAATGTTGAAAATAAGAAAATTATTCAACATTTACCTGTTTGCGTCGTCTACCCAGAGATCTGAGGAGACGGCAGATGGTGCGCACGCACTGGAGCTCGATGACGAACAGGAGCATGTTGAAGACAACACCCTGCACCGACAAGGCCACAAGAAAGCGCCCGACGCCAGGCTCCGACATCGAGAAGTAGTCCGTCTGGTATGTGATGTCTACAAACAACCCAAAAAGTTAGTGGTTTGCAGCATAAAATACGACTAAATCTGAGACTACGTCATAAATCATGGATGTCTCTGTTTAAATCTATTGTACCTTGAAGGCAACACTTACTCAAGTACTTGCAGATCACTTGACTGAGGGGACTGGATGTGCAAAATGTGATAAACTGATAGTTCTGATAGAACTGGCAGAAAGACATGCCCAGGCAGTAGTTGGGAAAAATCAGGAACACTTTATCCAGCAAGTGAGACAAATCCTGAAGATTCAGTTCTGGGGGAGGGAAATTAAAAAGAAGCCATCAACAAAAAGGATAGAGACGTATCTTGACTATTTTTATAACCTCCTTCAGTTGTTTTTTCCATAGCAACCAGGAGCTCATGTACAGATGCAGGCATCACTTCTTCCACGGATGAAAAATAAATCACACTTTTTGAAAATTTCACACACGCCCTCCCACAGAGATCAGTTGTTCCCACACAAGAGCTGCATCCCGGAGCATTCACGCGTTTAAGATCCAAAGTAACGTTTATTCTCTAACCTGGGATGGTCATGATGGTTACGGCCAAAAAGGTGGCGGTGCCAGAGATCATGTTGAAGATGGTGAGGCGCGTGTAGGCTGTGGCGGCGGTGGAGAACAGGAAGCTGAGCAGGTACATCAGAGGCACCACCGCCCAGCCGTACAGAAGCAGCAGCAGCAGAACGTCTATCAGGTGGTTGCTGTCCACAAAAGCCTCCACTCCGAACGCCTGGAACACCACCTGACACGGAGAAAACCTCTGAGCCTCTGATCCAAAAGAAAAACCCCTGTAATCATCTTCAGATGCTCCACCTACCAGCATGAGAAGGCAAGGTAGCAAGAAGTTGACCAGGTCCCACAGCAGGGCGGAAAACCAGAAATTCGACAGGTAGACGCCGCTGACCTGCTGCACGTGTTTAGACTTGATGGACGACTCGGTTACGAGCAGCAGGGCAAAAGTGCTGGACAGGGACGCCATGCCGTACATGAGGTTGATGGCTATAGCGAAGCCCGTCTTTCCTCTGCAGTTGAAAGGAAACACGATGAGAGAAGAAAGTGCAGAACAAAAAACTGGTAAAAGTGATAAACCATTTAGAAACCAGTCAGAATAACGTTCTCTACTCACTCTGTGAGTTGGCTGCGCGCGGTCTCGGACAGATTGCGAGGCATGGGGTAGTTGCTGGTCTGTATGGAAGCGTTGGGCCCGGCTAGGAGTTTGAACAGGGCGTTGTCCACCATCATGAGGGCTGTGGCGGGTGTGTGGTAGCCCTGGTTGTTGAAGTACGCCGTTGCTTCTGCGAACTGGCGGCTGACGCCCCGGAAAGCAGCCCCCACCACGCAGCGCTCATTGAAGCTGCCGCCCTCCTCCTCTGCGCGCGTCAAGACGTAATCAGTGAAGTCTGGAGGCGCAAAAGAATACAAACGTATTTTGAAATAAATAAATACTTTCTGGAATTCAACAAAGAATGCGTTTGTAGTTATTTTATAGTAAGGAATAGATCTTAATGGGTAACACAACAGGACTTTCAACTCAGATTTTAAAATTCCAAAAAGGGGGGTGGGGCAAGAGCAGGCAGGCTGAGCAGGGGAGGTGTGGTCTTGATCTACAGTGAGGTTAGCTAGAGGTAACAAAAAAATCTTTTTATTATTGTCTCGATAAAAATAAGACATAAATCATAAGGTTCAGATTTAGGCTGCCTCCCGCATTGGCTCTCTGTTAAGAAGCCCAGGAGCCGGTTTAGCAACCAAGCTAGCTCCGCCGCTATCGGCAACACAAGTTTTGTCACTCTAAGCTTTGCGGAGCGTGCTACTGTTCAAAAATGGGCGGGGCTTTTATACTGGAACATCACATCACAATGACATGAAACTTGTGAAATGAGTGGGACTCACACCAATTAAGCAATCAAAAAATTCAACTGTAATACTTAATTTCAACCTGTAGGGGGCAACACACAGACGGTTCTAGTCTATATTTTCAGGAATTATGGACAAAGATTCGGTGAGGACCAACCGTCAGCATTTTAAAGCCCCATTTATACAAGAAAAACAGCCAAAACAACTTTATTTACTGCTTGGTTACACTTTAAAGGGTAAACAAACAGTAAATTGAGTGTTTTGGTTGTTTATCTCTATAAATAACGCTTTAAAAGTGTTGTCTGTTGGTCATTACCAAATTTTTGACAAATTAAAACAAACTTGTTTAATTCTTGATAATATAGTCAAAAACCGTCTGTGTGCTCCCCCTACAGGTTGAAACGGGGTATAACATTTGAATTTCGTGATTGGTCCATTTAAGTTCCATGTCATTTCAGAATTCCCACATCATGATCTGTGCTACAATAATGATAACAGTCCCCAGCTCCTCCCCTCTGACTGGATTTTCAAATTTTGGGTGTGGGAGGAGTCAGTCTCCAACTTCCCTGTTTGGTTACCCTTTAAACTGAAAAAATATTATGGGTCATTTTTTTCCCCTTTGCTTTTCTTTCCTCACCTGTGATGTTGACCAGTTCACCTGTCTGGGTAGAAAGCTGGGAAATGTATGCATTTGCCAAAGCAGAGGCGAGGGGACCTGCCCCACCCTGCAGGGCCACAGGAACCCTGGTGGGGCCGTATCGACTGAGCTTCAAGTTCAATAACGGAGCATTCTGGTGATTGGGAAATGTTCGTGCCACCACTAAGGCCACAACGGTGAAGATCAGGGGGACCAGGAACTGCGCTACCATCACTTTCCAGTTCCTCCAGCTGTACAGCGCCCTCTTCAGGAACATGGCATAGAACTGCTGCAGGTGCAGTCGGACCTAAAGAAGGGGAAAAATTTGAGCAGTGGAAGAAGAGAACCAAACAGGCATCAGGTTTGCTTGACAAAAGCCTACTCCGGTGTTCAGCTTGATGTTGGAGCAGTCTTCCGAGATGAGAGTGCCGCTGTCTGTGAAGTCAGTGACGTCTGTCAGGCCGCTGATGCTGCTCGTGTCCTCCATGTTCCAGTCGTGGGAGCGTCTCTCATGCTGGTACTGCAGAGCCGGCAGCTGGATCGCCTGGATGTCCAAACTGGAGTCCACCAGCTTCCCTACTCTGAAAATAATGATGATGTACAAGAAAAAGCTTCATCTATTATCCTTAAAAACTGAGCACAGTCTAAAAATGAAACCACATTTGAAAAGGGTTACTTCAAGTTCTTTTCAAAAACAAATTTCTTTCAACAGACTGCCATGGTGAAAATAACCAGCACTGTCTGCAAAAAAGAAAAACTATTCCTGGACTCTATTATTCACCAATAAGTGAGTGAAAGGCAGCAGCACAGCAGGACAAATCGAGCCATTTTACACTCTATCCACTAAAAGAGCGCCTTTTGTAAGCTTTCAGTCCAGCTGCCTTCGTCTCCTCCATTAGAGAATCCTTTTTACACTTCTGAGGAGTGGAATAATGAAAAACAGAAAAATGTACAGCACTCAATAAGAAAGACAAAAGAGCATAAATATGCTTCTGAAGGTTCACGTGTCTAACAAGAATTTGAAGGTAACCAATTTAATCTAACCAATAAAAAAAAAAGTGAGGAGGTATGCATCAGTGCCCTGTTTGATGCATTGTTATAAAGGAAAACAACAGACTGCCACTCTCAGCATGATGTACCACCAATTATAATGTTAAACACGAGTGCAAGTTAAAGAGGGCACGCCGCCTTCTGCTGGGAAAACTGTTTTGTAGTTGTTGCTACGGATACAAAAAAAAAATAAAAAAATGAAGCCAGCGAGAAGGAAGAAGCTGTGATGTTTCAGCGAGGGGTAAACAAAAGAAAACGCAACAATGTGCTAAAAAGTCCAATTAAAATACACAGGGCGACTTTAGTTCTATCTAAAGACCTAAGATCAAAACTAGGGATGTAAAAGATCCGGATACGTATCGAAAATCAATTGAAAACTCAGAAGCTTCTTCCCACTATCTTTCAAGCAACAAATCAAACTCCACTTGATTGACAATCATTATATTTAAGTAACCTAATGTGATGTGTGTGTACTTGATGCATTACTGCAAAACTGTCTATTGATTCATTATAAGCAATTACACTATCAAGAAGTGTTCAACTTTTTTTGCATTATTTTTAATGCTTGAAATCAATCAAATCAAATCAAATGAGAGGAAAAGATACAACTTGTCTCTAATTTTTTTTCAATCTGTCCAAACCGAGAATCAGAATTCCGATGTCCTGTAGGATTTTTCAACCAACCTGTCATTGAAGCTCATAACTGGCTATTTCTGGAGAACCAGGAGGAGGTCGGCCCTCGAGGGCTGGAGTTTGACACACCTGGTCTAAAGCTACATTCACGCTGCCCTCAACAAAGTGTGTTCAAGCGTTCTTGAATGAGCGACACAGTGGAAACGCAGCATTATACAAAAATAACAGAAAGTTTGAAGGTATAGAAAATAATAGATACAAGTTATCCTCACCTGAGAAACACTTCCTCCATAGTCGTCACTGAGGCACCATAGCTGGCAATCCCCAGCTCGTCTCTGTTCATCTCCAGCTCAGCAAACAGGAGTTCAAACCTATGAAGATGGTTACACAAATAAACTTCTAACTGAATAAAATAATAAGAGAAAAACCAATAACTATGGAGCAATATCTGAACATACATTGTTTTCTTCAGAGCGTAAAAATCAATAAAACACACAAACAATTGATTTAAAATAGTGGCCCAGCTTTCTTGCCATTAACAACCGAATCAAATCTTTACAAACTTCATAATGAAAGAGTTTTACTCTGACCGGCTCACCTGCTGGTGCTTTCTTTGGGCAGAATGTAGGAGAGCTCTGCTCCGGCGCTGCTCTCCAGCGTGGCATTTGGGACATACATGTGAACCAGGCGGGTGATCTCCGATACGTTACAAAAAGCATCTTTCACTATCACCATGTGATAGCCGGCGCCTGGTAAAGAGGAGATGCATTTCTGTATTGTTGGAACTTTAGATAAACAAAAAGTGTCTGATAGGATGTTGTAAAGGATTAGCTTTTTTTATTTTAATGTTGGAAATACATTTGCAGTGAGGTCTTATAGCTCCACCTACCATACTTGTTCTTCAGGAAGAGTGGCGACCCGCAGCACTGCAGCTCCCCTCCAGCCATGATGGCAATGCGATCTCCGAGCAGATCGGCCTCATCCATGAAGTGGGTGGTGAGCAAAATAGTGCGCCCGCGTTTCTCCCCCTGCAGAAGGTCCCACGTGGCCCGCCGTGCTGACGGATCCATACCTGAAGTGGGCTCATCCAGCATGACAACCTGGGGGTGTAAGGAGAGATTAGACATCATTAAAGAGGGAAAAAAAACAAAGGAGGAAAGTGAATCTGCTTTAAAAGGTTTCTCACTTTAGAGTCTCCAATAAGAGCAATGCCTATGGAAAGCTTTCTCTTCATGCCACCAGAAAGAGTTTTGGAGCGAGCCTGTCTCTTGTCCTCGAGGTTCAGGATACGGATGATCCGATCCACTTCATCTGGAATTTTGTCTTTGGAGTAGCCTTTAAGCTGGACAGAAAGCATGAAAACACATTTACATTAACAAAACAGCACTGAACATTTCAGTCAAGAAAACCTGTCATGGCCAAGATACCTAAAAACATTTTTAATTTTACCTTTATTCCATATCAAATCTAAAAATAACAAATATATATATGTCATTACATGCAATAATGCAAGTGTGAATGCTGTAAGCTGAATGTGGCAGCTGAGGATGCTAGAGCTGACAACTGAAAATGCTGAAGCTGATTGCTGAAAAATACT
>NC_050519.1:11566847-11571192 GCF_002922805.2 Oryzias melastigma
AACATAACTTCTACCTGTGCGTAAAAGAGCAGGTGCTCTCTCACGGTGAGGTTATCAAATAAAACGTCGTGCTGTGGACAAAGGCCCAGACTGCGTCGGATCAGAGCCATGTCTTGACAGATGTCGTAGCCGTTGATGTAGGCCCTGCCACTGGACGGCGGGAAAAGACCTAAAACAGGTAGCCAACCGAGTCAGTACTGATCCAGAAGCTCTGTGTTTATTACCTGTTGAGACTGCTAACCTGTAAGCATGGACAGCGTTGTGGTCTTCCCAGCACCGTTGTGTCCCAACAGCACTGTAATCTGCCCCTCGAACATGTTCAGAGTCAAATCTCTGACAGCCTTCCGCGTTTTGTTGCCCAACGTGAACTCCTGTCACAAAGAGAAGCAGCTGAATTGTGAGTTTTGTGGAACCACTGATGGTTTTGGGTTCAAAATTGGAGCTGCTTACCTTAGAGAGATGTTTAATCTTCACCCCAGAGACCAGTCCTGCTGGCTCCTCCTCTATAAACTCTCCCTTCAGAGCCTTCTCTGCATCCTCCTCTTCCTCCTTCTCGTTCACCAGAGCCATGCGAGGGCTGCTGCACCAGTATGAAGGCTACGATTGAAGAAACACAGTAAACAAAAATATGCTAAATTAATTTTGGGCTTAAATTAGGAATATTAAAGAGCTGGTGATTGACAGTCAAAAGTTTTGTTAGTGCTAAAGCCACAGCATCCACTCACACAATGGATAAATATGTCAACGTTTACATCCACACCCTGCTGGCTAAGTCTCCAATTCCTGCATACTGGGAAACGAGTGCGAGTTTATTTTTGTGCGTATAAAGGAATGGCATTTCGTGATGCTCTGTATTTGCAGCGCAGATAAAGTGTATTTGTGTTGGCTGATGGACTCAGACTGTTCCTGTTATTTCAACTGGCTGAACCTGGAGACTTCCTCTGACTGATAGGCCCAGTTCTCTGATCCCTCCTTTCTCGCTGTATTACAGAAGCTTTTGATTGAGCACGGCTGCATAAGCCGTCCATATCTTTGAGAGGAGACATTAGCCTCAACATGATCCCATTCATCATCTATTTGAAGTTACGCTGCATTACGCTGAAAAACAAAAGGACAGGAATACAGAAAATGAAACCCCATTTGTAGTAGTGGCTTCCTCTTTTAGTTCACTTTTCAAATCTAATTAGACGTAATTACAGTGTTGCCTCGTTTATCGTAAGAATTACATTCTAAAAATAACTTGGGGAAATTTGCAAAGCTGTGGACTTAGTTTTATACAATTATGAAAATCCCTTACAACACACTTTATAATCATTTCTTAGACAGACATGAACATTTAAACACTTCTCTCTTTTTAAATTCTCTTATGTCAATTTGGCAAACTGAATGTATTCTGTACAGGAGAAACAGCCTGGAGGAGATTGAGTGACAGTAGCTGTGTTTACATGGACACAAGTAATCAAAATAAACACCGATCAGAATAAAATTGTGTCATGTAAACACGCCATTTACCGATCGGATTCGTTTGACGTCGCAGAAGAGTAGACAGATTCCAGCCAAGCAAAAAATATTTTTTATTTATTACTATTATTATTACTCACAAACACAATAAGGAAAATTTATGAGGGAAAAAAAGCTGGAAAAATAGAAAAACAGAATTCCATGAAAAATGTGAAATTGACAGCAGTTCTCTCAGAAATTCTTCTTTGTTATTTTTTTTATCAACAGAAACCGTTCATATATGTGGCCTAGAGACATCTGTGGCTCACCTGGATTTTTTTTTTAATTCAAAAACATGTTGATTACTTTGTTAAAAAAATGTGTTGTTTTTTTAAGAAATGAAACCTAAAACTTTTATTCTATGTTGTAAAATGGTTTGCTAGATATATTTGGGGTCTCCATATTAAAATGAATCATTTTTTAGATGATTTTTATATTTTTACATGATTTTATGACTAGTGTGTTATTATAACATGAAAAAAATGACAAAATAGAGGTAGTGTCACATAGGTGAGTTTGTGCTGAATAAAATGATACCAAATAAGCAAGTAAGTAGAATTTTTTTCATATTGAAAATACAGAGGTAAATTCAAAAATAGACAAAAATGGGGTTTTGGGCACTAGGTTGCAGAAGGTTAAGTGCATCCAAGGCTAAATGTCCATCTCTAACCCTTCCTCTGGGTCGGTGCGGCCAAGAATAAAGCATGATCACATGGATTTAGAAAATTATGAGCGAAAAATTACTTAAAAGTGTTCATAATATTAATAAAAGCACGCTCAGAATAAGCAGCTTTGTTTTTGTTTTTTTACAACAGAACTTCCTCTTCTACGGCTGTTTCTGGTATTTTAGATACTTCAGCTGATGTCAAAATGATTTATTCTGATTGAACATGTGGGGAATGTCAAGGATAAAGTTTTTCCGGGCCATGTACACTGTTCAATTCTAATCCGATTTTTGATTCGATTAAGGACATTTTCCACATGTAACTGCAGCTATTGGTCTACAGCCAATCGGGATGCAGAACACAAAAAAACAGAGAAAAAAAGCGAGCACAAACGAGGGACTTGTTTCCAAACCTACCAGTAAAAAGAAATAGGAAGGCAGAGGCACTCCGTACTCTCCAGGAAAAACGGCCTCCACATACCAGGCCACCAGCCCATAGAAAACAGAGTCGAACAGGAGCAGGCACAGAACCTGAGCCAGGGAGAAGTCATCGTCCACCGTTACCGAGTCAAACAAGTTCGACCACTGGATCCCTGTTCCTGAAGAGAAAAGACGAGCACAAGAATAATAAACAACAAAAAAATGTATAACTGTCAAAGATGAATCGGAGGTCTCACCTTTGCCTTCAAACATTCCGATGAGCTGCGCTCCCATGGCCATGGCCACGTTCGAGATAAGGCAAGCCGACACCTTCTGCCCATGGCTGAGCAGATCGTAGCGCGGCCACAGGAACAGATAAGGCAGGTAGCTGAGGAAGTAGATGAAGCCGCCTGCAGCCGCCGCCACATTCGCTACAACAGTGAAAGGGAAGGCGTGTAAACTAATGAGTTTTTAAACACATAAGCATTTGCAGATTGAGCAAATGATGATAAAGCACTCAAAACTCATCCATTATTACTGTCAGGGCGACTGAGAGGAAACGAACGCTGACAACGTGATTAAAGAGGATGAAAGGGGTTATTTCTGTTACGATTTCTGAGAACCAGAAGAACTCTCCAAAGGCCTCTCGCCGGAGTCGACGTGACATTTTGAGCCTGCATTGATCAGACGCAATTATCTGTTCCTTAAAAGCATGTTCCTGAGTGGGTGAAAAGCATCCAGACAGCTGGCAGCATCACAGAGAGGAAAAAAATAGACGTCTTTGTTCAAACGTGGTCAAGGAGGTCACTCAAGAAGCCTCAAACTGTTTCCATGACGGGGCCTTAAAATGAGAAAATAAATAGCAAACAGTTGGGTCACAACTGAGATATGTCTATTTTTTGCCACTTTTTTTAGGATTTGTCGCAAACCGTTAAAATAATTAGAAACTATGGAACGTTATTAGAAGATATATTTACTTGGAGAGGCTGCTAAAAAGTGGCCTGAGGAGTCATTTGCAATGAGAGGCGCTTGGCTGAGAAAAGCTGAAAAGGGCATAGATGGCGCTTTGAAAGAGGGGCTTTGAATGAGTGAAAGAGCAAACAGGGAGGAAGAGGAGGAACGTGAGAGAGCACTGATTTAAAAGCTTTCTTTCTTGCTGGGGTTGAGCGGGTCGAGCCGTGTGCTTGGGTTTCACATCAACACCTTTCATCGAGTGCAAAACGTATTCCTCATCAGAGAGCGTAAGCGTATCAGGTCAAAAACTCTTCAGTATTTGCTATCCCACATTTGTGACACTCATTGAAGCTTCTTTTTTTTTTTTAAAGGAGTAGCAAAAAATGCTGCAAAATTAGCAGAACTTCAGCACTTTAGTGAAGTGGAGACTGATGGAAGCACAGCATTTAAAGCACTTGAGAGCAGACAGAAACACTCACCTCGGGAGAAGAAGGCACTGATCATGAAGCTGAAGCTGATGGTGGCCACGGTGAAAACCAGCAGGAAGAAAAAGACCAGCGTGGGGTCACTGTAGGTCAGCACGGCGCCGTTAGGACTCACCTAAGTAAATGGAAATCACCAAAAGTCCTGCTTAAACCAATCAATTGATTTGATTGATATTATTAATAGATAGTTGCAGATATGAAGGTTGACACAAAAAAAATAAAAAAAAACAATAAAAAAATTGTAGTAACTTATTCTTAGATAGTTTTTGATTAACACTTTGAGGCCAAAATTATAACAAAAACTATTTTATGCTTGCAAAGA
>NC_050519.1:11571325-11660384 GCF_002922805.2 Oryzias melastigma
ATGTTATATTTTTGGTTCAATTTTAAGGATTTTATTTCAAAGTTGAAAAAAAGTTAGACTGACATTAATTGTCATTATGTTGGAAACCAACCAAGTTTCTAATTTTAGGTTTTATGAGGATTTATTAAGATGGGCAAACTTGTACTGAGATGGTATTCTCATTTTGTTCACATTTTGTTCTAAAATGAGTAATTCCCACTTTTTACATATTTTTTGTAGTTAAAAATAAACTACAACCCGTTTAGAACTTGCAATATATATATATATATATATATATATATATATATATATATATATATATATATATATATACTTGATCTGATGTATAAATTAAATTGGAAGTAATTCTACAAATTAGCTTGTTTTTCTTTTTAAATGCTTGTTTGTTTGTTTCTAGATTTTGATACCTTCTTAAAAGAAATCTTGTGTAGTAAAAATGTCTTGCTACATGAATATAATATAGTGAATTTCTTTTTAAGACTAGATATATAGCATTTACCTGCAATAATTCAAGTGTAAACTCTTTAAGCTGTGGCTGTTGACAAAGCCAGAAATGATAGCTAAAAATGCAGAGACTGATAGCAAAAAACGCTAAAGCTGATGCCAAACAAAGTCTAATATTGCCAAAACAGCTAGCATAATGCTAAAATATTAGCTGAACTCCAAATTTGCCAAAAGAACTTAAAAAAAATCTAATTTTGCTGAAACAGCCAGCAGAATTTGCCAAAAGAACTTTTAAAAAGTCTAACTTTGACAAAATAGCTAGCATAATGCTAAAAAATATTAGCTAAACTAGAAATAAAAAAAACATTTAAATTAGCCAAAAGGAGCAAGAATGTTGCCAAATTAAAAGCTAAATGCCAAAAAAATTTACATTTTTAAGTTTGAAGGGCGTCTCTTGTTAAAAGTATTTTGTGGAAGTTCAAACATTTTAAAGTAACAAAGTTTTTGAAGGATTTGAGCAATTTGTCATTCATTTCCTATGGGGTATGTTATGCTCAGTGTTTCAAAACTTATAAAATATATGAATACCAAAAGTACAAGCAGTAATGTTCAGAACAAGCTGAACATTTTGATACCAAGATTGTTGAAATCACTGAAACTGTTATTTTAGTTTTAACAGGCCAAAAAATGTACAGAAAGGTGCAGGAGAATCACTATTCAGTATTTTTTTCCTATTTTAAGCTACTTGTTTTTGCAGTGTATACAGTTGCAAGATTAAGTATGTGAACCCTTAGGGAATACCTCAATTTCTGTACAAAATAAAATAATCTAAATCACAGCGATGGAGAAAAACATTGCTTAAATCACATCAAATCATGTTTTCATGCTTTTACTGAATGCAGTTTTTTGCCTGCAGCTGTGTATAATACATTAAAAAGGCATCTTTTTTAAATCAAAGAGCTGTCGAAATGCATCTTATTTAAGCATTGAGAGTAGTGAATCTAAGCTCACCTGGATGCAGAGTAGCACTGTAACAAAAAAGACAGAAATGGAGAGGAACAGAAAGAACATGAGGAACCAGGCGCTCCAATGGAGCCAGTTACTGAGACCCATCATCCTCATGTACTCCTGAAACACACAACACAAGGATCAGTATGCGGCCCGACAGCTGCACCCCAAACAACAAACACCCGCCAGCACACCTTCAGCTTCCTCTCTTTCTCCTGCACCACAGCTCGCACGATGTTGAGAGCCGTGTAGGTGAAGCTGAGCACCAGCAGAAGGGGCAGCTGGTTCTGGATGGCCAGGATGAAGACGTCATATATGAAAGCTGGGTATGGAAAGCGTGACAGCACCACTGTGGTCTGTCTGAGCAGGGCTGCAGCAGCTGTTCGGTTGTAGGAGTGCATGATGGCTCTGTCCACCGCGTGCTGCACTGCCAGAAAGCCCTCTCGGAAATAACCTACAAGAAGGCGCAGACATATCAATAGAATTGAGCACGCCATGTTCCCAAACCAGAGCCCCATGACTCAAGACACAAATCCACTTAATACATTACCAATTCAGCGTGTCAAAAGACTAAATCATCTGTGTGCAAGTCGGTAGGAACATAATAAGGAGCCTTCTGGCTCCACCATTCTGTCACCGTGACTTTAGCGGGCCTTTTCTTCACACTATTACATGCAAATCCATGCAAAACATTATTCAAAGTCTGGTCCTGCTGAGGAACAGTGCAGCATAATCCCGTCTTTCACGCCACGTGGCAATCAACCAGCCCCAGGGGCTCCGAAATGAATTTAACAGCAGTCTTCTCGTAAGCCCTTTAGTCACATATTTAAGTCATGGCACACACAGTATCATGCCAAAATCTACACCGCACTCATCACGCCAAAGACATGCAGGAGTGTGGTTGGCATGGAAACGCAGCCTCAAGAGAGCCTCTTGCTCCCTGTGAGGTTTTTTTTTATAGCATTAAATAACATTTAAGGAGATTGTTTTTCCAAAAATGCTAAGAAAGAAACTTTAAAAAATAAATCACATTGTTCTTTGAAACAAATACAAAATCTCACCTGGCGTGCCCCCCTCCCTGTCATACTGCTCTCGAGGGCCCGGCATTTGAAAAAGAGGGAAGAGGCTGAGCGTGTGCCAGTCCAGGTCGCTGTTGGGGTTCAGCTCCGACTTCTCCTTGGGCGGGGCGTTTCGCGGCGTGAAGGTGAAGCGCAGGTGGTAACTCACCTGAGAGGGAGCACAGAATGAGTTAAAAATGTCATCCATTTCTAGACACAACATCGTTCAAAGTTTTGGTTCGTTTTATTTTTATATTTTTCCCAAATTGACCTCTCGTGTTTTTTCCACTGATTTGTTTTAAGGCAATCATATTTTTTAAGGTTTGTAACCTTTACTTTGATTATCTGCACCTTAATCAGCAGCTAGAAGTCAATTAATGTTTCTATTCAACTCTTGATTAGTCCGGTGCTTCAGTTTGGGTCAGTTTGGATGTATTTTTTATTAATAAACACTTCTAATTTCTGCAGAACAAAGCAGCACTAACAAGGTAAGCATGTATTTAAAATGTTTCTGTTGCTTCTGGTTTTGTGGGACAGAAAGAAAGTGTGACGATCTGAAAGACTTTGATGATTTAAACATAAGAATATATTAAAATAAAATAAAAAAACAATAATTAATTAATTATAAAGTGGAAGGAGTCTACTATCTTCATACAAATATAAAAATTATTTTATTTATTATTTAAAATATTCATAATACAAATATTCTTGACTGAAAGAAAGTGTGAGCTTTAGAAGAGCTGTTTTCTACGGTGGCCCTGAAGTACAAATTACATCAACAAATCCCTCAATGCAAAAAATATTAAAGATCACAACGACTTTTAAAAGGGCAACACAAAATTACAATATATTTTAGAAACTCCAGACACCAAAACACAGTTAAAAAAAAATAAAAAATAAAATAAAAATAAAACATTTGAAAAAACAAAATTAATCTCCAAAAATCAAAATAAAATGTAAAAAAATGAAACTGCAGTAAGAAACTGGAAAAGATAGGCATTGTGGGACAGGGCTGATGGGAAGAAGACGTTTGTCCATTATTTTAACTGTAATATTTCTGGCATCAAGAGATACTGAATTTGCCCCGTACTAATCACAAAAACCTTTATTAGGATGTAGACATTAAAGACGCATTTGAAAAAACTCAAATGTCAAAACTCATCAACCATCCAGTCTCGTATTGTGTTTTTTTTTTTTTTTTGGAGATTAATTTTGTTATCTGAAATTTTTTATTTTTATTTTGTTTCATTTTGGTTTTGGTTTCTGGCATTTTGTTTTCTAAAACGCTTTTCTTTTTAATAAATGTGCTGCTTTTTAATTGTTGTTGTTGTGATCTATACAGCTCCAGTTCTACTTTATTTTTGAATTGTAAAATAGTTCCCAGTGGTCTTTTTGTTATGATTATGCAATTTTTAGCCCAAAATCAAAAGTGCTATGTCCTTTTTTAAGACATAGTTTCTGCAGAGTGGCAGGAGTTCATTGCAAAATGTGTCTTTTGAGAATGTGGGCGTGACTGTTGGCACAGAAGTAACCCTTTGTTGATATCCCAGAATCCCTTTGTTTACACTCTCTTCCACTAGCTTACAGGCCCTCACAACCCCAAGCTAAAGTTAGAGTGAGGAATATCTGAACTATCCAGCTGTACAGTTTAACCAGCTCAGACGAGGAAACTGAAGACGTTAATGGATCTATCAGAATTACAGCAGAAGGAAAACTTTGGTCACAAAATCTGCTTCTGATCCATCAGGATTTGAATCCACTTTTATAATCTTAAATTATCTTATATGTCCCTAATTAAGAGAAAACCTTACAAGAACATGTTAAAAACACCAAAAACATAATTTTCATTGGAGTGGGTCTTTAATATGTTTTTTAATTAAGTGATTTTTTGGTGAATTTTTCACTTTGGAGCCACTGTAGTTTTGCCCAAAATCCCCTTTCAGCTGAGAGATGAGACAAAAGTTTGGTTGTCAGGGCGCTTCCTACAAAAACTTAAGAACTTTTATTTTTTTTAAACTAAACTGCCATTCTGAGGCAATCAGTCTGTCAGCATCTTCTCTGACAGCCCCACCAATCACACCTCCAATCCTCGTTTTCAGGTTTTTCTTGCTGCACCTGAAAAATAACGAATCCTCCTGTTTTTCTTTTCCACCAAACTCCCCCTTCCGTTTAATCTTTTCCCAGTTTTCCCAACAACGTGTGAACCAACTGCCTTAAACCAGTAATACTGGTTCATCTTTGTGTCTCAACAACAGCAACACAAAAATATTTCCTGCACACTGCAGTCCCCTTCTTTATCCTCTTTACCTGTAAGGGTAAGGGGTCGTCGTCGTGAGCGAAGGGGTGGTCAAACACCACGGCGGCCAGCAGCTGCCCCGACGAAGGGTCATTTTTCACGTAGCTCTCAAACTGCTCCTCCGTCTCGAAGCCGCGCACTGCAACGAAATAAAAGATGACCTCACAGACAGCTCCCCCTGTGGCTGACCTTGATCCTCATTATCCAGCTGGCAGAGGGGAAATGGTTTGTGATGCTGCAAGAATACTGAACTGGGTAAAGCTTTATTGATAACAGAGGTCAAAATCCAAAACAAAGAAGTTGAAAGTGTTTATAAAAATAAAAAAAAATTTAAAAATCCTGCTAAAGCTCCCAGATCACATAAGATTTCCTTTCCAGCCTTTATTATATTATCACTTTTCGGGTTTGCGCAATGGAATATTTCACCACTCTATCAGGCAAACATGGAGCCTGCGGGGTTAAAATTGGGGCAGCCTCACAAAATAAACACTTGAATAAAAGAGGGAAAAGCAAGCAGCCGCTCAAATTACAGCCTCTAGGAGAGGAGAAATAAAAACCAGCACAAGTCAGTCTCAGACATCGTTTCGTGGATTTATAAATGCAGTGTAATGCCATTTTATGAAACTAAAGACAGATGCTCTAATAGGCCGCCCAAACCTGGTCCTCAAGATCTACCAGCATGCCCTTTTCTAGCGTTCCCTGCACTTCCTGCTGGATCAGCTGTGTTCACTCGATAAGAATGAGGAGACACTGGATTCAGTGCAGAGAGAACTGCTAGATCTCCAGAACCAAGCAGAACCTGATTTTTTTTTTTTTTTTTTTTTTTCGCAAATCTTCTTTTTTACTCCAATTTTGAAAGAAAAATCACCCCCACACACTCAAAAAGTCACCAAAATTTGCACGCAACACATTATAGCGAGAGAAGAAAAATGTCTCTTAAAAAGTCTCTTATGGAACTCAAAAATATTTCAAAATTAACTAACAAAACCAAAATATAGGGACCTCCAAAGGAAGTTTTAAAATTATTATGGGATGGCCACAAGGCCTAAGGCTTAGCAGTAGGGATGTACAGGATATTTGATATTGAAAAATCGATCAGGCAGTGGTAGAAACAGCAGTATCGGTTAGGGATGTAAAAAATATACGTATGAAAAATTGATTAAAAACCACAGATATGAACAAGATTGTGTTGTTAAAAACACATAAAATCAATAAACACGTAAATAATCGATTTCGGGCAAATTGTAGTTTCTCTTTCTGTTTTTTTTCTACCATCTTTGTCTTTTTATGTACATGCGATGCAAACAAAAAGATGTCCAATCATAAGCTTGGTTCTTCCAACCTGAATACATTTCTCTGTCAAACACCATGCATTATTATTAATAGCTTTAAATACCACATAAATAAGAAATATCTAGATTTTAGCGTTTTTGATAAAAGAATCGGACTGTATCGTATCGCCAAAAAATCGATTTAGACCATGAATCTAGATGCGTGTTGAATCGTGTGAGAGGGAAAGATACACATCACTACTTAGTAGCCATAAGGAAAGAGATAAGGAGAGATGGACAAAAAAAAAAACACTATCAAAACCTTTAAATTCTACTGTCCCTGAACTATTTTCCGTCATTACAGTCAGGGATGTGTTGTCAGGGAAACCTTCATCATTAGGTAAATAGGTCGAACTATGCACTAGCGTTACAAGAATTCCTTCCTTCAGGCATCTCACCACAGACTTTTGTGCACCTGGCAAAACAAGAATTCACCATCCTTTGACTCGTCTGCTGAACACGAGGTAAATTATTTATTAACAGCTGAGCTGGGATCTCGGATGACACTGCAGGAGACGACCTGCAGATCCATTGATCTGGCTCATCTTTTCTACACGAAAATGTGTTGCTTTTCTATCTTAAATAAAAATAAATGTGTCTGTAATTTAACGGATGAGGGTGGATAGGGGTGTGTCTTAAAATTTTGCAAATAAAGAAGGTTTTATTTGTGCTTCCTTGTTCCCCCTAACCGTTAACTGACGAAGAAGTGGGGACCGTCTCTATAGGAGCCATAACTCCCATGTAAATAACATTTGTATTTTAGCATTGAGAATAAAACGACAGTATCGCTCACCTGAGGAGAGATGCAGGCTGGTACGGACATCATCGGCCACCTGCCGCACCACGCTGGAGTTACTGGGCACGAAGGCCAGCTGAAAGCTCCGCAGAAAAGGCTTGGGCAGCTCCTCAACGTAGTAGCTCTCATAGACGGTGGCGTTCGGATAGTCCTTAAAAGGCACCTTCTGACGCAGGACTATGAGGATGCCAGAGAAGAGAAGAGGAAGGAGGATCTCCACCAGGGTTACTAAGATCTGCCGTTTCTGGAGAGCAAAAAATAAATAAAATGTTTTTTTTTATTTGACACTTTTATGACACCATTAACGCAGTTCTCTGGTTGAGAAATTGCTGCTCAAACTGATATGGACAGCCTTAGTAATCTGTACCAAAAGAGGTCAAATAAAAGTCATAAATCAGCCAACAACTCGAGATTATTAAAACCGGAATAATTATTTTACTTGGTCACATTTAAAAAATATTTTTAATTCTACATATTTTCCAATACCCAAAATTGAGTGGAAAAGTCCAACATGAAATCCCCCTGCGGTTCTTCAATGGAAAAACACTGAGGTTTTCCCAAGCAGGTCAAAATACATCTCTCACTCCAGACTCCGCCTTGAAGAGGTCGCATCTCAGTGACGCTTCCTGGAGCATCCTCTGACAAAAGACTAAAAAAAAAACTGTAAAAATAACTAAGGGAGCATAATTCCCTCCACTCAAAACATATAGATTAGGGTCAGACGTTCTCTTCAATAAAAACCGGTTGTGTTATAGTGAGGATTGAACAGTATAATACACTTAAAAGCTCTAAAAGTTGTTTTTTTCATGGTATGGCCCCTTTAAGGGTCCACTCACAGGCAATTTACACTGTCCCTATAAGTACATTTCACCCCAAATTTTTTTTGATTAACCTAAGTGGTCCGCCGTTACGCGCGTAAAGAATTTTTGAACTACACAAAAATTGTGGGACCGGGCCTGTAAGTGGACTCTGGCACGGTACAGATGTGGTATGAATGCTAAGTGTACTCTAAATTCCCAGTCCTTGTTCTGCTATGAATGTCTATTTTAATAAATAAAACTTAAATAACTAACAGGTGACCTTAGGTCTGCTAAACTTTATATTTTAAAAAATGTTTCCCCCTAAAGTGGTTGCCATGACTTCCACGTTTGTGTAAGATTTTTTTTAATCTTAATTTGCTTTTTAAATGTAAATATACATTGTGAACAGCAATGATTATAACAAACTTGAGTGCTAAATCGTACCAACACCTTCTAGAATCAATGACCTATAGATCCACCAAAGATTTTGTTAATTTTATAGTTTTTTTTTCTTGTTTTACATCATACGTCAAAGTTTTATTTTTATGCAACAGCTGTCAGGGAAAAAGGTCAAACATGTGAACAGGAAAAATACTTCGATCCTTTGCTGACAGTAGTTGAAATACAAGTTTTAATGGCTTCGAAGGCAACGTCCAACATTTCCTTTTGAAGGAAGAGAGCGGAGGGACAAACAAGCTCCCAGCAGGCATGCCTTGCAGCCAGCAAGCTCTTTTATTGCACAATATTTGTCACATTGGGAAATCGCTGACTGATATTCAGTTTTATGCAAGCACCACCTTGGTGCGACAGACAAACAAAAATGTGCAGATAGCTACAACACTGCGGCCAAAAATATGTCTGTCTTTTGTAAACGGAAGATGAAAATGTGTTCTGGAAGACCCGCCTTTGTCTGTTGTCTTGTGATTTATGTCACAACATTTTGGAGGACTTTAAATGAAACGATACAAGGAAGGCTCTTCACAAGACCTGAGAGACATGTGACTTCCGTGGTGATGATCAGGCAAAAACCTGGTGATATAAAAGGGTTTTTTTTCCCCTTTTGGCGCACAACATCTAACATCTCTAAATCAAAATATTTGTTGGTTGGCTGTATTTATGATCCACAACTGTCACGAACATTAAACAGCTGCAAGCAACTTAAATGCCTAATATAGACAAACAGCTTTTTCCAGCTCACCTGCTGTAGATAATTCTTCCACACCAGCAGTCCAAACTGCCTTACGACAGCCATTCTTTACAGTCGTACAGCAGACACAGTCCAGGCAGCTTTCTACAGGACCTGAAGACAGAAACTGGTAGAAATTAGTATGTGGTACAGTTTCCATTTATCAGTAACTGAAGAAAAAAACAAGCAAAAAGAGAAGTGAAATTTAAAAAGAAAAAAGAAAAAAAATCCTTGATATGACTTGAGCGTTTAGGAGCTTTCAAAAAAAGTTTGTTGTTTTTAGAAAAGAACCAGCCCACTGAATAAATTATCTATACTTAAGAAAATACATTTATTTATTTATTTATGTATTTAGGCAAAGAAAGAAAAGCACTTAACAATCACTTTAACAGTTTAATCAAGGCTGTCGTGAATCTGGGTCAGTTTTGGTGCAGTAAAATATCATAAAAAGGTGCCTTAGACTACATTACTGGTCTTTAATGACCCAGTCTGACTATCTTGATCTATTGTGAAAGATTATGACATTTTAAGAAGAAACCTAAATATCGGTCAGTTTCTGACAGTTTCTGCAGAGCGGCAGTAGTTCATCAGAAATTTGACCCGGAGTTGTGGGCGGGACTATTGGCACAGAGTAATCCTACCCCTTTCCCATCATCCATCTGTTTACACTATCTTCCGCTAGCTTACAGCACATCACAACCCCAATCTAACATTACCGGTGCAACAAAAATGGCGAGCCATAAGCTATGTGCGAATTCCTTCACTACTCGCTATATAGTGCACTACATAGTGTGTGTAGTGCTGTCCAAAACTACAATTCCAAAATTGACTGCCTAATAAATTTCCCAGAAGTCTATGCAAAAAACCAGTGTGCATCAATGCTCGCTACATTGGCTAATATAGACCACAATGCATTGCGTTTGGACAATTTTAGCAGAAAAAAGTGTTTGGAAATTTTTTTTTTTTTTTCGGTTTTCAAAGTTTTAATTATCAGAACACAGTGGAGTCAAAACAGACATCGTAAAATTCTCGTATTGATTATTGATCAGTATATATACATATGTAGTTATCTACAAGTGGACGCATCAGAATGGAGCAGAGCAAAGCTTGCGGCTTGCCGTAGTCACTTCTACGTCACACCTACAATATATGGTTTTTACTAAATGCATTGGTTCGTCAGCCACTCCTATTTTTTTTTCTTTCAAAAATAAATGCAAATTTAAGCTTAATTTTCTTTACATGTGCTTTCCGTCATGAGAATTTTTCACAAGAACATGTTGAAATACAATCTTCATCAGAGTGGGTCTCTAAATGAAATAACCGACAGACAAAGCCGCGGCTGTTTTAACATTCACACTGGTCCCATTCATCAGGACATTTTGGGGCAATTTTTAGGTATTAACTGTGTAACTAGTTTTAAAAGCCACGAGTAACTGTGTTTGAAACGAAATTTAATTTGAAAAAAAAAAAAAAAAAAAAATCTATCCGGGGACACTACAGTCCCATCATTTTATTCCGTCGTGGCCTTTTACCTCTCAAACTAGTAACCTGGTTTTTCCTGTTTTGTGATTGGTCCAAAGCTTTGTTATGTCCCTCCTGATTGGACAATCGCCCTGCTCGTCAATCGCTAAGGCGTTCGATAAATGCAAACATTGAAGCTAGGGTACAAGACAGGAAATGTAGCTTCTATCAGGCAATAAATCTTTATAATAGTGTATTTCTTGTATGAAATTATTATAATATGAAATTATACTCAAAGATATACGAATATGCTGGATTTTATCCCAGCTATATTTGAAAGAGAAGCAGGAAAAACACGGACATGTCGCCCGCACGTCCATCATCATCGGGCCACACAGCGACAAAGCAACAACACATTTACTTAACAGTAATAATTACTAACTTTATCGGTTTTGCGTAATGAATAATCTCAACTTTTATACATAAAAATATTTAGTTACCTCATGGACAGGCATTCGGGACGTAAACTGGACGGGCTGTGATCCCTGTGCTCCCGTCGAGGTGAAACACTTCCTCCTTATTGTCCTAAACCTCAAACATCACAGCGGGGATTTTTTTTTAACCTTTATCCACACGATCGATTCCTGGTCACAATAAGTGAGGCTAACACCGCTCGCTGCCCGCTCCAGCCTGGTCCCTTTCAGGTTGCTCCTTACTAGCAAGGCGATGACATTGCAGCAGCAGCAGCAGTAAAAGCAGCTGGATGAGCCTGTATGTTCACCGACCGCAGCGGTAAACGTCAACAAAGAGTCACGTGACTTACGCGGAGAACTCCCACGTGATCCCAGCAGCTAGGTTTCGCTTGCACCCACGTGGATGTACCTAAGACTTTTTTTTCTTTACAAATAGTTTAATAAAATAAATTAAAATAATGAACTTTTGTGAACAAAAAATATGTGTTCAATTTTTTTAGAGCACCACCTTTTTTTCGTTCTTTAGAAATGTATTTTTTTGTGTTTTTGCTAGTGATTGTGCAACTTTTTCTTAAAGTTAAAAGGAATTGTTGAGTTTTGAGTAAAACAAGAAAGCAGAACAAGATACAAAACTACAATTACATAACCTTTGCATCCATCAATAATAAGATATTAGTCAAATCCATTTCAGAAGGTTCAATTTTAGTGTAAAAATACCTCGAATTACAAATCAGTTTTAAATTAAATTTATTTAGAAGATGAAACACAATACGAACCAGATGTGCTATATTTAAAAAATGTTTTTTATTGGAACTTTACAAAACAATGCACTTAAAAAAAAGAGTTTACATAGAAACCTGCTTCTTTGGAGAGACAAACAATGCAAAGTAGTGGCATTTTCCATATTGTCTTTGCCATTTATACATATCACTATGTACATTAAAAAAATGTATTTACAGTTAGTCACAGTCACTTGGAAGTCATGCACTCCTGAAAGGGCGAAAAGTCCTATGAAACCCCAATGTGCAACAACTCCTCCAGTTTCCATTTGGGTCAAGAAATGCAAATCTGTTTTAATACTTTCGTATTGATTGTTCAAGCATCAGACCAATTACATTTCAATGGGTTTGCACTCCTAACAGTGAAAGTGCTAGACCTGATCAAGAGTACAACTCAGCATTGCAGCTTCGTGTTGCTTCAAATACTGAATATTCATGACTGCGGAGAGCAAAACAAAACAAGGTTTTTTAATGAATCACCCATCTAGTCATGAGTTTGTCATTATCAGCACGACTTAGTGAAAAACGTAACGAGTGGGGCTCCTGATGGGATTAGTGTGCCACAGTTATAAAAGAAAAATTATTACAGCACAACAAGACCAGTAATTTTTGACAACTCATCAAGTTATTTCACAGTTTTTCTTTTTTCCAACCCTATTCTGCAGATATACATGAAAAACAGATGAAACCACAGTACCTTTGGCAAAAAAATAGTAAGTATGGAGCGACACAGACGAATTACCACTAACATATTCTGTGGGCTTCTGATGCAGACATGACAAATACAAGATGAATTCTTGTACGGGCAATTTGCCCTCAACTCAGTCACAAAAACATGACAGCTTGTTTTTTTATTATAAAAAAATAAAATAAAAACAGACGACGAACAATAAACCAATCGGGGAAGAAAAGATCCCCAAAGGTTTGATTTTTTTTCCGACTATCAAACGTAATCTGAGATAGGCTGTTGTAGAAGCTGTAAACCAAGTGACAAGGCAACCATTGTATTAGACTCCTGAGTAAAGTCAAGTCACGTTCAAGTGGTTTTATAGGAGGTGGATTTGTTTCTCTGTGCCAAGAAACTCGTCACTGAAATGTAACCTTATAGAAAAATCCATATCATTTATGCTCAACCTACATTTTTGTTATCATGTTTGCTTCCCATCTTTTTTCTGTAAAATGTGAATCTTTTGATTTGACAGCAGCTGCCTGATCAGTGCAGACTCATTGGCACCAGGAACATCATCAAGAATACCATGAATAAAAAAAAAAAGTGCTGAAGGTGAGAAACTGAGCATCGATAAACCAAACGTTTCCAGCATCAGAACCCTGCATGGGTGTGACACTCCTCCTTCTCCTCTCACTTTTCCATGTCACTTCCACTATGAGCTGCAGCGTTTTTTCTCTTCACTTGTTTGCTGGAGGTGCCCCGGGACCTCAGCGTGGGCTCCAGGAGGCGGAAACCCGGCTGGGCATTAGCAGAGGCCACGCCCAGCGAGCCCGTAAATGTCTTGACGGGGGAGGGCATAATGGAGGAGGACGATGGGCTCACACTCTGGACGGATGAGTATCCTGAGCTGTGAAGGTCTGGAGATAAGGAGGCGGATTTGTGTCCTTGAGAGATATTGTTTACCTCACTTTTTGCTTCACAAATACTGTCTTCGTCGCTGGACAGAGCTCTGCAATGTTCCAGATGGTTTTCTTCATTAGCCAGTGGACGCAGTTGGATTGAGATCATAGAAGCTTTGGAGGAAAATAAATAAAAATACATTTAAATCCTTACATAAAAACTCTTTTTTTAAATTCACAGAGAGTAACTTTACGGACATCTTCATACTTACTGTCAGAATCTTTCTCCGTCTCACTTTCTTCCTCTTGGTCCCCCTCATAACCAGAGCATGAAGACTCCAGACTCCAGTCCAGTATGTCTCCCAGCAGCATCTCCTCCTGATTGGACAGCTCTGCCGTTGGTGTGGCTACCAGGCTGCCTCTGCCGGGTCGCATGCCGTCATCCCGTCTCCTAAAGAACAGAGAGGGGGGACGGTGAGTCACGCGAGCCTCTCACAGATGGCAGAAAATAATGAAACACCTTCTGGATAAAGAGTTCACGCATTTGTTTGTCACGGCGGCCATGACAAATGAGCAAGAAAGACGGCAGGGGCTGTGGTCATTTGACTGCCATGGGTGAATTTGTTTGACAGCTTGTCATCATTTACACAATAATTAAGCCAAATACGACACAAAATAACATTTTAATGCTGAAATATTAAAGAATTTTTGATTCACTTAACAATTTTTGGTTCTTATATGTAAAAAAATATATATTTATATCTTTTGTAGAGTCACACAATTTGATTTTTTTAGCTGATTTGTCAAAAAAATAAAAAATGAAATTGCATAAAAAAATGGGCATTAAATATAGTGCCAGTAATGATCATCTATTTGATTTTTATACTAAATGAGCTAAATTAGCAGTCCATTTCAGGTAAGTAGTGACTTATATGTTCAATTGGTTCAAATAGAATAAAACTTTATTGTTCCCACAATGGGGACACTATCTTTTTACCATAGAAATAAATAAAAACATCAGATAGATAGTAAATAACACTAAAAAATGCACTTAGATTTAAGTTAAATTAGTTTAAAGTTTAGAATAGAATAAAACTTTATTGTTCCGCAAGGGGGACACTATCTTGTTACCATAGCTCTAATAAAAACAGCAGATAAATAATAAATGACACATATATACACTTAGAAAAATCTGTGAAAGTGCTCCTTCCTGAAGTGCTCCACTGCATGATGATGTAGAGGATTGTCCATGATGGATTTTGGCTACTCTGTTGAGTTAATTTGCCGTACCTCTTGTTGGTGCTGGATGGAGAAGCCAGGAAGGTGTGGATGTCTGCAGGTTGACCACTGGTGGGACTGGGAGGCTCCATCTCAGGCTCCACCTCAGGAATCTCCAATATTTGACAGAGCTCTTTGTAATCCATCACCTTTTTGAGGACAATAAATAAATAAAATCCAGCATAAGATGAAAGCTGCAAAATAAATGTATTTATCTGATCTGTTTAATAAAAAGAAAGAAACAAAACAAACCTTTTCTTTGCTGATTTGGTGGAAAACCTCATCCTCAAATCGCTGCTTCACTCCAGTGAGAGAGACGTGTCTGTAATCTTTTGGGACATCGTCACTGAAACTAAAGAAAATTAAAAAAAATGATGAGCCAAACTGCAATTTCTGAATTCCTGTTAGCAATTTATACAGACAAATATCAATGCTTCTCCATCTGTAATTTACTCGTATAAATCTCCCTTTGAGCAATTTAATAACAAACTTTTTCAGGTTTTATAAAACATTCTTTGAGCTAAATTTAATCAAATATATTTTTATTTACCTTCAGATTAAAACAAAAATCCTTTACTGACAAGCATTTATCCTCAACAAAAATAATACGAAAACACATTTTGATAAATATAAATCTGTACTCCACAGAATCTCAGATTTTTACCACAAACATCACACAAAGATACAGCACAGCTGATGACATTTACTGCATGAAATCTTGATGCAAACTGGAAGTTTATCTCTGAACTTTTGCTGATGTGATTTTCTAAAGTGCCACAAATTACATGAACTAAATGCATGGAATTATAGGGTTTGGATAAAATCTGTGCCATCTTTAGAGGGTGTGCACGTGACCTCACAGGCCAGCTGGAGCAACATTTAAATAGAAATCGGATGCAGCATTAAAGTAGATATTTATCTGCTGTTTCATTGAATCTGATGCCACCGACTGTGAAGTAGGTGGTGGTCATGGAATCTTAAACGATGCTCTGCCCTTTAACATTTTAAGAGAATCTTCGACTTTCTCTTTTCTGCAAACTGATGATTCTCCGACAGCAGACGGTGTGTCATCACACATCTTGCCCTTCAGGCAAAAAAAAAAAAAAAAAAAAAAAAAATGAAAGCATGGCAACACTTTAGCTTCTGTGGCGAATTAGGAGCAAAGAGAAGCTGCAATCCAAACGTGATGATGTAGCCGAGAAAAGCATTCTCTGCTGGGTAAAAAACACATCAGGTGATGATGACACATGCCGCTGTGCTAAACATCTGGTAGGATTATGGATTACAGCATTTCAGTACAGCAATCATTGATTTTGTCATTAGGTGTGAGTCAGAGTCCGGCAGAGTTAAGCTATTTGATGTGACGACCCCTGGCTTCATCTTTCAGGTGACCTTTCCAGACATCTTGAGAGGTTCATCAGTGGGGCAGTGAAGACTGCAAAACCTTTCTCAGCCAATGAGGCGAGGAAGACAACGTCATGTGATCAGTGCACACCCTCTACAGCCTTAATTTGACCTCGTTTGCAAACGAGCACTTTAACAGGAGAAAGTAAACTATTCAAGACCCTATCCAATGACAATTTAGGTGTTTTTAACATGTTCTTGTGGTATTTTTTTGATGGTGGAGGGCATTTATAAAGAAAAATAAACTTGAGGTATTTCTTTATTCAAATCGGCTTGAATTAAGAGCAGGCTGTTTGAAAAAGAGTTAATGACGTAGAAAATACGCAACAAGCACCATCTCAGCAATGTGGAGGGGAAAGAGGGCAGGGTTTCTTCACGCCAACAATCCCGCCCAGAAGTAAGAGGTAAATTTCAAATGAATTACTGTTGTTCTGCAGAAACCAAGCCCCAGATCAGGGGTCTGCAACCTCTAACAGTAAAAGAGCCACTTTGGCCTTGTTTTCTACTGATCAAAACCTAAAAGGAGCAGTATAAATTTACTTTAGCGTTTGAGAAATTTGGATTTACATTCATATATAAGAATTATGTCAATTTTTGGCTCAAACAAAAGCAAAAATATAAAAAGAACCTAGCATCTCTCAATTTTCTTTTTAAATGTATTTACCTTTTACCTAAGTAGATGCAAAGTTAACAAGCTAGCTTGTTTCTTACTTACTAGCTGAACTCCAAAATAGAATAAAATTTCTCAGTAAACTAAATTAATCAAAAACGTTAGCCTGTTGCTAAAATATTTGCTAAACTCTAAATTAACCTTAAAACCCCTAGTAGATAACAAATTAGCCCAAAATATTAGCATATTGCTAAAATATTACGTAAATTCCAAATTAGCCTAAAAAAAACTTCAGTAGATAGCAAATTAACCCCCCAAAAAAGCTAGCTCGTAGCTTAAACACTATCCAATCTCCATAATAGCCAAAAATTCTTCAGTAAATTAAATTTGCCAAAAACATTGGCATGTTGCTAACATAAAAGCTAAACTCTTAACTAGCCTAAAAACCCCACTTGATAACAAATTAGCCAAAAACTTTAGCATGTTGCTATAATATTAGCTAAACTCTTTTTTTTTTTAAAATAACTATTATTTTATATTTTTTCAGCCAGAGAGCCACTATGGAGAGATAAACGAGCCACATGTGGCTCTGGAGCCGCAGGTTGCAGACCCCTGCCCTAAATCACCCTTGATTAAGGCTAAAATTGGCATAATCTTTAAAAAAAAAAAAAAAAAACAACTGGAAATGCTTTGTAAATAGATTAAAAGGTGATCGAATGTCATGATTCTGTGCTTAGGTTTAGTCAGGTTCTGTTTTCCCCGTCAGTCTCACCATGTTAAATTATCCACAGCTGTCTTCAATTAGTTAATTAACTTTAGTGTATTTAAGTATCTGGGTTTTCAGTTTCTCAGTGTCAGGTCATCTGCCATGCCACCATGTTTGTTTCACCATGATTTTTTTTTTTTTTTTTTTNNNNTAATATTTTAAATGGTTTAAGTTCCTATTACCAACCCTGGTCTCCTGACATTAGAGTGGGACTTTACTGTGATTTAAGCCAGAATGATGTGGAAAAACAAAAATATGTTTACATATTTTTAGTGTTTTTAATATATATTTGTCTCCTGTGTAAAGCACTTTGTGACTGCTGTTTTGAAAAGGTGCTATATAATTTTTGTTTATTATTATTAACAAGGGAATTACTATTGATATTAAAAATCTCAATAGAAAACCATTTTTTCACTCTGAAAGGTTGTAAATGTTTTAATGTCAAACGCCATTATCTTGTGTGTTTGTTTGCTTTTAAACCTATGTGCTTTGGAAACCAATAGATTACCTAATCAATATCGGATCAACACAGAACATCCAGACATGTAACCAATCAATTCCTTTTATCTTAATTTTAAATAAGCAGAACAAACATGGTTACATCTGTGTGGGAGTCACTGTGAAGCTACATGTACATCGATCTCTACAATGTGCGTTCAAGAGGCCACTTCCAGTAAAAAGTCTTTGTAAACGCGAGTAAATCCACATTTTGGGCTTCAAAACTCTCATGTTTGTGAGTTTTTACGACCGTTTTTGGGGCTTGGTGTACACAAATTGGAAGTTAAGCAAGGTCAAACTTTGACCACTCAGGGACCCAGATTGGTAGAGGCGTACCGATGATTTCGCCTTTAATTCACAGAAGTGTCAACTGTTTGAAAATTGGAGAAACTAATAATTGTATGACATCAATTTTAACATATATCGTAATAGAGCTGTGAAAGAAAACAAGATTGACCAGATTTTGCAACAAGCCTCTTCCAACTGTAGATGCACTATTAGACAAAAGGAAAAAAAGAAGAAGCCCCTCCCTGTTTGTCCAGTGTGAACCTGCGTTTAGCAAGTTCTTGAAAGTGTGTCAGTGTGTAAAAAGTGTGCACGTGAATCATAAAAAAATAAAAAAAGCTTTTTAGTGATTTTTCAGGACTTTAAGATCTTGTATGAACTCTAGACATGAACACTGAAGCAGCAACAAACTTACCACTTGACATAAAGCAGCACAGAAAGGGGGACGAGGTCCTGCTTGGAAAATCCTGTGTAGTCGGCTAACAGCGCCGGCCAGACGGGGCCTGCAGAAGTCATAAAAAAAAAACCACTGAGGTGAACATAAACTCAATACACAAACAAAACTATAAATTCATTCACTTTCAAACATGGTTGCATGTGTGTGTGAGCAGCGATTGTTATTACCATAATGATGTAGTGCTCGTGTTAGGAGAAGTGCGGCACAGGCCAGTTTGGCGGGAGGTGGTGATGTGAGGGCGGAGTAGAGCAGCGACAGCTCGCAGATGTAGCTGAACAGGTGAGTGGTTCGCCTCTCCAGGGGGAGCAGGTAGAGCAGCACCTCCCCATAATCTAGCAGAGTGGCGCCCTGAACATGTGCAAAAATTTAGAACACAAAATTTCTCGGAATGTGGAATTTTCTTACAATAGTTTCAATACAAACCCGGATTTTTCCATCTAGCACAGACACGACTTCTCCCATCATTCGGACCAGATCTTCGTATTTGTAGGTGTTGTCTGTGAGCCAAACAGCTTCTCGTATGGTCAAGATTTCTTTACTGATATACCTTCAAAAATAATTTAAAAAACGATTCATACGTTAAGTTATAGGGAAAAAAAATGATCCAGAGGGATATTAACGCAAATATGCTTTAGTGAGTCCTCACCGTGTGCAAACAACCATGCAGGCGATTCCTAACAACTGGAGGCGGGCCTTAGGGACAGACCGGAGAGCCAGGTAGCGGTCCACGCAGCTCACCGTCACATGTAGCGTCTGGCTGGAGAAGTCCTTCATGGTGGTGACCTCCACGAGCCAGTCCACCAGGATGTACCTGCAATACAGTAGGACTGCCACGATTAGTCGACTTAGTCGACTATTAAAATAATCCACGACTAATTTAATAGTCGATTAGTCGGTACTTTATAATATATGGAGTCTGAGTGTAGTAAAGTTAAAAGCTATAACAGCATTATGCTAGCTTTTTGGACTATTTTGGCATTTATTAAGGTTTTTTTTAGGTTATTTTGGAGTTTAGCTAATATTTCAGCTGCATGCTAACTGTTTTGGCTAATTTAGGCTTTTATTATTTTTAATGCTATTTTAGAGTTTAGCTAATATTTCAGCTGCATGCTAACTATTTTGGCTAATTTAGTTTTTTTTGTTTTTTAGGCTATTTTGAAGTTTAGTTAATATTTCAGCTGCGTGCTAACTGTTTTGGCTAATTTAGGCTTTTATTATTTTTAATGCTATTTTAGAGTTTAGCTAATATTTCAGCTGCATGCTAACTATTTTGGCTAATTTAGTTTTTTTTTGTTTTTTCAGCCATTTTGGAGTTTAGCTAATATTTCAAGTGTATGCTAGCTATTTTGGCTAACTTGGGCTTCTTTCAGTTTTTTAGGAAAATTTAACTAATATTTTAGCTGGCTATCAACTTCAGCATCTTAAGCGACCAAATTCAGCTTACAGCATTCACACCAACATCATCGGTAATGCTATATATCTAGTTTTTAGTTAGTTTAAAGCTAATGATGATTAAGATGTGTGCTTTACATCCAGTTTGCATATGACCCGATTAGTCGACCAATCAGAAAAAATAATCAGTGATTAGTGGACTATTAAAAATAATCGTTTGTGGCACCACTACAATACATTAAATTAGAAAAACAATATAAAATGTGCTGTTCTTAGAGAGACCTTTAGCTGGCCCAGCCAAATCACAGCAGTGAGTCATCAAAAAGGTTAACTGTGCACATTTTCTAATATTAAATAATGATTCCAGCGGCATGGTGCTGAGTTTTTTGTACCTCATAGTGTCCTTGATGCCTCTTCTCAGGAGGCCGTGAACGCTGTGCTGTGCCGCCGCAGAGGAAGAATTGAAGAGCTGAGCTACGATGTCCGAGCAGGCTTTGGACTCCAACCCCAGCGGGTTCCTGGTGCTGCACACTTTAGCCAGAGACAACTGAGGAGAGACCCCCCCACACACATAAATGTTAGAACTCTCTAACCAAAGAGGGCTTGACAGTTCGTCGAACCGTCCCGCACCAGCTTACAGCTATAATTGCAGATCTTACAATTCAGATGAGTCACATTATTAGAATTCAGCCGGGAGATGAAGGGAAGAATCGAGTATGTCAACGACTGTCAAGCCCTTTAGAAAATGCATGATAGCACTTCAAAGAGGATTTTTAGATGGTTCAAAATGATGAAACGCTGTCAAAACTTGTTTTTTTCTGATTTACGAGACCAAGAGAGCAAAAAGAACAACGTCTAAGACTGCCAAGGAAAATGTTGGCTCCGTACCTGTGCCTCCCAGCATCCTTTGCCAGCATAGTCCCTGAGGGTCCGTACACTCTGAAGGTACCGTCCTGGATCCAACACCTAATAATCAGACACAGATTATATCACTATTTCACATTGTGATAGTGAAGTCACTCATCAATACACTTCTAGACTGATAGATAAAGAACAAAACAAAAGGGCATCCACAGAACCAGCAGAATGAATGTCTGCTGGGACTTTCACACCAACAGGTTTGACGGCTACTTCACCCAAAGTGAATGCCAGGAGGGAGGAAAAAGCCGGGACAACAGTGTGGAAACTGGCATGCTGTGAGACTGTTATGATGCAGCGATACTGAAGCCGTTTTAAACATTCCCACAACACATGCTGTAATTCTGGCTACAAGATAGTGAGGCTTTATGGGCTTTGTGTGGAGGGAAATGCTACAGCTACTGCTTTAATGAACATTATGCACAGCTATTCAGTAATTTTAGCTAAACTACTGGTTTAATTTTGATTTCAAACTTATTTTGACTCAAAATAGTTAAATTCCTGTCTATTTTAACTCCTATTTCCATTCAATATGTTGGTGAGATAAAGCTGGATTGGGAGGTTTAGGAGACTTTATCTAGTTTTGGCAGATATGCAAAGGCCAGGTATCAGTATTAATCTGATTAAAACCTAATCAGAATAAAAATGCTTCATGTAAACACGCCATTCATAATACCTGATTCTACTCATTTCAATCAAAATGTCCTTCTGATTTAGATGGGTGGGTTATGGTGCTCATTCTGCGCCATGAAATCACACAGACTTTACAGCTCTGTGTGATAGCTCTTGGAATTAAGAAATTATCATCCTGCCGTCTCTCCCTCTTCAGGATTTGACAAAACTGCATGTCAAAACGGTTTATTCTGATGAAACGTGTGACGAATGAATTACGTTGATAATTTTTTTCATTCATTTGAACTTACAGCATCTTTACGACTATGCAGCCACAGCAGGTATGAGCTTTGGAGACAGCCAGCCTGTGACGACTCCCCCAGCATCGATATGGCCTCTGATCTTCTCTCTTCATCCTAAAAAAAAAAAAAAAAGCCACAATTTAACCTCTAAACATTATGAAAACAGTCAAAATCAAAAAACAATTATTCCATCTTAGTGGGTTTCTAATGACTTAACTAACAGCTCCCCATGACAGGCAACACACAGGCTGACATATTCATTAGATGCTGACAGAAACAGAACCAACGACACCTCAAACAGTCAGATTAAACCCAGCTTTCACTCACTTCGAACAGCAGCAGAACTCTGGCCAAACAGTGCAACAGGGGACCCTTCTTCTCCTGCAGAGAAAGAATCAATAATGAAACACGTAGAAAAAATAAAAATTCTCCACAAAAAAATACGTCAATAAAAGTCAGTCGGTGTAAATGCTCTAAATTCGACAGGCTAGTAATAGTTTCTGCAGACTTCCTGTCAGTCCTTTTGAGTATTTTCCAGAAGCAGAAAATAAACACTAATCGTTATAATGTAACTTGCTTATAAAAAACACACTTTCTACACTCCATTGACCTCAAAGCACATCTTTGTTCATCAAATGTGGAAGAAAAATATAGAAATTACAGTAAAATCCGATGGAGCAATATCAGCAGAACAACCTACCATGTTCGTGTCGCACTCGGCCTTGAGGTGATCGAACACCACGGCCTTGCAGCAGCTGCCGGTGGGCGACCACGGCGGACGGATGAAAACCCAAGTGAAGGGGTTGGCTTTGGGAGAGCGCACGCTTTCCGCCAAGCTGAAAAAGTGGGAAGCCTTTCGACCACAGACGTCCGCTCGCCCTTCATCACTCAGCAATGCTGAAAAACAGAGAGGTAGAAAAGGCTCATGATAACGAAGTGTTTGAAGCTATAAAAAGGGTGTGTGGATGCTGTGATGTCATATTTTATATCTATTTGTATATTTATTTTGTATTATATCGTATATGTATGTGTTTTAAACTAACCTTTGACTAATTCTGGCTTTTTAACCATGTATAAATATGTGTTTTTTTAAATATACCATTCTGAGGATTGATCATTTTCTTCCTGTTTGTTTCTCTGATTTATAATTCAAATTTATCTGATTTAATAATCCCTCTTTTGTTTCCATTTAAAAAATGGTTAGCTTTACGAAAACCAACAGTTTCAGCTCTCTAAACATGCTTAAAAAATGGAATATTCTTAATTTTGGAGACAACAATGCACAAACAAAATTGCTAACTTTGCCGTGATATAAGCGCAGCACTATATTTGCTTTTTTGATACCTAATAGCTTTCTTATCATTTCATGAAACTATTTCAAAGAGGTGTGCCACCGTTTATACTGGAATACTGATGTGCTCATCAGGAAATGCAGGTCAGATGGAAACCATGTCTCTCAGCCCACTTTGGTCAGGAATAATAGAGATAATCATCTGCTGAGGATCTGACGATACTTCTAGATAATGCGGCAAGACGCACCCACATGCAATTTGGTTCCTGTATACCTTTTCATGCTCCTTACTTGTGGATAAATTCTAAGTTAATGATGCAAAGGGTGCGTATAATGATGTCTTGTTGGTGCTTTTGAAGACATCTTTAAGATGTTTTTTGATTTTATGCTGTTATCATGTCTGAAAATGAGACCAAAGTGTAGAATTGTTGTACTTACGTCCTTCATTGTATAAATAAGCAATGCCAAGTTTCACCGCAGCCTCGAAATTCCCTTTTTCTGCTGCTCTAGATTGAGAAAAATAAAGAACAATGAAGTTAAAAACTAGATAAATGCCAAGCAACAATGCTTTTTATTTATTTATTTGTAAGAAGGAACTATACTTTTCAAATAGCCATAAGGTGCTGGGGGATGGCCATCTGTCTCTAAAACTGACCCTAGCCCAAACACTGGAGTGGTTGTCTACAATGTCCCGCAGCTGAGAATGAACCTACAACCAAGAACAAAAAATTAGATTTAAAAAAAAAAAGCCTGAACAAAAAGAAACTTTATAGCATTTAGTCACAAGATGCAAAAAGATAAGTCACTTGGAGTTTGTTTATAATGCAGCACATGCATTATAGCACAAACTGCATCATTTAAATGCATCCATCTTTACTCACTGCTCTGACAGAGAGGAGGTCTTCTGCAGACAGACACTGGAGCACACAGAGAAGAATCTCCTCAGGCAGAGACAGCAGCGTGAGGGACGGCGAGCGTTTACGAACCCGCTTCCGTGCTGGAACTGAGTAACATTTTGAACAACGGCAGTGGACGACTGCAGAGGAAGGAAAAAATACAAATAAATAAATAAATAAAACAAGAGATCCAGTAAATATATGTAGATTTGTGGAAGATGGAAGCATCTTTGATGTACACAGGAGTATACAAAAGCACTTCACAAGGTAATGCAAAAAACTCATTCTCACATCCATGCAAAAATCAATATTTGCACATCATATAAAGAGGGGCAGTTGTCTTTTAGGTTGGTTGATCAACATTAGAAAAAAGTTTTTAAAAATACATTAAAATGTAAAAGCTTAAGAAAAAATGTGCTTTTTCCCTCTATTTTAACCAACCTCTTAGGCCCACATAGTATTACATTTTTAGGTGTAAATTTTCACAAAATACAGTTAAATCTGTGTTTAATAATACTTATGACATATTTTTGCAATAACAGATCATAGTTGATGATAAAAAAAAGTAGTAAATATGAAAATACTTTGAAATTAATGACAGTAAATTCACCGTCCAACTCCCTGCATCAATGGAAATGACAAACGTCTCACACCCTCATGTGGTCTTCTCTGCTCATTTGAATAACTATCATAAAGTTTTAAAACAAATATCAACGATTTTATCAGAATTCACTTAGAAAATATTGCGGTTAAAGTATATATTGGACCTAAATATTCAAATAAATGTGTTTGAAGTAAGATTTTGAGTTGGAAAAATCGAATCAGATGAGCGCCCAAATTTCCCTCCCGTATTTCGATTGAAGCTGAACTTCTTTTTAATCAAGTTTCTGGTTTTATTTATAAAACGATTAATACATATATACAATTAACAAGCACATTTTGATTGAAAAGTTTAGGACTTTTATCTGAAATTTATGTTTGTGCTAACTTTGAAGTTTAGCTAGTGCATCGTTCAGTAGCTAAACATTTCACATAACTGTCTAAATATTTATAACTAATATAAACTGAATATTTACAGCCGTAAAAACACAAAATATTGAATAATTGTTTCACGGTAAATTAAAATGTTATTAGTCAGAAATGAAAAGGTGTTATTAAAAGTTACTTACCGCCCGCTTTCATTGCAAGTGGCTTCCTTAAAACCGATGTAAGCAGATACGACACCGAACAAATGCCTGCAATATGAGACGATACTACCTAAAATAAACAAAATTACTTGTAGCTTTTATCAGAAAACTAAATTAGTAGTGAAACGATATTTGCTGTCTTTCAATAACCGGCTAACATCCTATAAATTGTTAGCTCCTGCCTGAATTCAAATTCAAGCATGTCCTCATTTGGACCCGCCCCGATTACGGTGTAGGACCGCCCGCGCCCACGGTTTAAACTCATAATTCAATCTGATTGGTGGATAATGATGACGCCCATCGGTGGCATCAAGACTTTCTGATTAGTCAGCCTGCAGAACGGAGGCAGTGATTGGTCTGATGATATAAACTGGGTATGTTGACAATCCTATTGGATAGCGTAATGCCATTTCGAAGTACGCGCTCGCCCCAAAGCCCATACAATTGGATGACCTGAATATGAAGCTGGCCACAGAGATATCTTTTCGACGTGAATCATGGGATATGTAGGCAAATAAATAGACAATTTAAAGGTACCGCTTTTAAAGGGACAGGTACACGGTAACTTTCTCAAATAGGATTATTTGCTGGAATAGTACAACCCAAAAAGCAGCAAATACTTTATTGGTACTCAAATTATTTTGGCAATAAGTCTTACTTTTAAGATTATATATATAAAGAACAACAAATTTATTTCTGGACACCCCCCTCCTTTGTTTTATTTAGATGTTTATTTTTCTTGTGTTGTTTTTGTTATTTTTTAAAATATTTTGATTATTTTATTACCCCCCTTTATTAGTTTATTTATTTATAAAATAAAACAAAAATAAAATAAAGCAAAGCAAAATAAAATAAAATAAAATACAAATATTTTTATTAGGGCTTTGGTGTTGCACAAACCTTTAAACCCTCCTTAAACTTTGACTTTTGAAAAAAGTTTTTTCTTTACTTTAAATACTATTTTTTTCTTGTTTCGAATTTTCCTATTTAAGTTGCAATTCTGAAAAAAATAATAATAAAAAAATTCTGCTGTTTTTAGAGCAAAACACGCTTGGACTTGTTCAAAATTCAATATAGCACGCTAATGTTTTGCCCTGTAAAGTTTACCCTAAGATTCAAGTTTAGCTTAACCTCCATTCGCACCTTAGTCCTTACCCAATCCAGGAATCCAGCAATTACATTCTGCCTCATTAGGACCAATCTTTCAGACCCAAAAGGATTTCTCACCCTAACAAGGTTTCTGTTTATACCAGCAAAAGTCCTAACGAGATAACAAAAACAAGTCCCCCCTCCAAACCCTTACAGAATCACATCACTTCACATCTCAGTAACCATGTGACCGAGAACACAAGTGAATGAATGAAAGCAACAGATTGAGTTGGCCTCTGAAGCAGCTGCTTTGGAGAAAACTACATGATTAAGACCTTTTTGTTGCATCCCTATTGAGAAAAAATAAACTACTCTGTTAGCTGAATAGTGTCCTCTTGATTGCTAGTTTTTGGAAGGAGGTTATAAAGGACCAGAGTGCACAGCCAGTAATCCTTTGTTCCTTTCAAGCCTTCTATTGATCGGTTCATCACCTGCTCACCTAATCTTATCGCTACAAACAAAGCTACTACTCAGTAATTACATTTAAGATAGTAAAGGCTTTTGGATGTTTTAAAAAATGTTCCAAGGCAATGTTATGTATTTATGGTTTTTATCTTAACTTGTACAATAAAGAAAACGTATTTCCACTTAACCTACATGGGTAAATATTCTTTGCGTAATTTAAACACTGGAGGTGCATCAAGATCAAATTATCTTGAGTGACCTCAGTCAGGGCAAGGGCTGTGACATCCTTAACTGGATGCACTGTTTCCATAGAAACTCCAACCCATCTCAGCCACTTTCCCATGTTAAAAAATCCAGAAAGTAAATGATAGCGAATAAGCAGTTAAATGGAGTCTTAAAATGACATTTTGATTTTCTCCATCCAGTCTAAAAATTTTACCAAAAAAAAAAAAAAAAAGTTGTAGCACATTTGGCAATTAGGATTTGCATTTCTTTGTGGTTTAATGTTCTTATAATACATGCAGTAAAGACAAAATAAACTGCATATTGGAAATTTAAATGCATTCACACACATAATTTTAGGTTTTAATTTTTTTTTTACATGCAGATATCATTCCATTAACTCGCTTTTCACCACATCTTTCTCCATTGTCATAACCGCAGAAAGACAGAATTTTAATATAATTTCACATCTAATTTCATTTGACTGTCTGGTCAGGCTTGTGCAATGTCAGTCTCTACCTGTCTACAAAACCAGCTGTCGCAAAGCTACAATGCCCCCCTTTCCCACTACCAAGGCTGCATTAGAAGGCTGCTGGAGGCGGTGACTAATCAAAAGCAGACACATTCATCTTTTACGCAGATGCTGTTGATTTGAATCAAGGGTAAATAAAACCATCAGGCCACCAGTGGCTCATAGCCAGATTTGAGAGTGTTTCTAAACCTTTGTCAGTTTTGTATAATTCAGCTCCATTTGGGCCAAAAATTGTGCTGAATGCTTGGGTCTGAAGCCAAACCCTGGAGATAAAGAGGCGGATGAGTTGCTCCCATCTGGTTTCCTGTGATCTGTGCTGACCCTTGCAATCCAAATGACCACTTCCACCCATCTGCACTTTGTCCCTGTTACCCCCTCCACCCTGTAGCAAGATCTAAACATGGTTCCCTCCACACCCACTGCCGTCAGCATATAACAAAAAGTTATTTTTTTCACACCAACAATATGAAAGAACTTCCACTGACATAAGCAGAAATACTTTCATATGCGGCCTGTTAAACCCAGTATTGGATGTCAGTGCCATCGTGAAGACACCCTACCAGTAGGGGGTGTCATTTATTCTATAGGTGACAGGCATCTGTTTGTTTTCTTAGCGACAAGATGTCATGTGCGTACCACAGCAAGTCATTCCATCTTGGAAGACACATGACAATGTGTCTATATTTGGCCGCAAAGCAAAGGAAAGGTTCAGGTGGTTCAATCAGCTACAGATGTATTTAATATTTCGGGGAAACGTGAAGGGGCAATTGTAATCCATCTGTTCAACTGTCTAAACAATGCATTGTCTTTCCACTCCTCGTTTGTCTTCTGTATTTTTAGCCCTGTCAGGAGATTCGTCCAGTTCAACCAAGACAGGATTCATCTCTGCTACCCATCAGGAAAAAAAAAAGCCCTTTTAAATCAAATCAAAGAAAACAGTCAGGAGCAAAAGTGTTCACAGGACATTTATTAAATGCAGTGCATACATAAGTAGCTTCAATTTACATGTAAGTGAAAATATACAGTACACATTTAAAAAAAGACTATATACAACTATTAGAGGCAACACATGACCAAATATTTTTGTGTCACTTCCTAGAGTGACAAACAGCAAAAGCGAACAGCAAAGCTGTCTTCTGAGAGAGGGAAAGAAATCCCTGCAGCAGAGAGAGGTAGATTTTCCCTTGAATAATTCAGAAGGCAGAGGGCAAATCACTTTACATCTCAATGAAATGATATCTGGTCAGTGTCTATACGTCTTTACTGGCACGATACAGCTTCAAGAATTAGCACTGTAACTACACTAACATAAAAAAGTCAGTGTGCAGACATGTGACATTTGCATTGACACATATAACCCAAGGCAACAAAGTAGGAGCGCGTACCTCACTAGTAGTCTGTGTTTCCGTTTATAGTTGCTAGCACTCATCCCCCAGTTAAAATCATTCATCTTCGCTCTTTCTTTTATTTTAAAAGCTTAAAATAACAAAATAAAAGTTTGAATCATCACTTATTCTATTAAGTTTGGTGCAATAAAAATATGGCGTGGTAAAAGAACATGGGTCTGAAATGGAAAACTGGACTGAGTGGCCCTTCCCCTTATATTCTAAACATGAAGTGCCAAAAAAGTCTAAATCCCTTAGACTTCTATTGAAAAGAAAACGGCAATTACTCAGTCCTTATATTGTCTGAATAACTATTCTTGCTTCACTACCTTTTTTTTAACGTTCTAGCAAATCTTAAATTTTTTTCCACAATATTGTTTCAGTAACGCGAGTTATTCAAATTATTAACTGACCAATCAGGTGCCTCAATAAACGTAGGTGGAGTTATATCGAACACATTTGAAAAATTCTCTCGAATCACTCCTGATTGGCGAAATTTGGTTGCCATAGATACGTTGACTGACTTGGACCAATCAGTAAGTGATCTATAAAGGGCATTCACTATTTTTGAAGGTGTCCGGATCAATAAATCCAAATCAAGTGCCCTGAAAATGTCTCAGAAGTTTAGGCGAAAAACCAGCGTATTAATGCTTGTTAGATGGCCAAATTTATATTGTTACTTTAAAATAATTAATGTACGTGATAAATCATCAAAGTTATCATCATCAGAAGACAGATTTTTATTAGGTTTTTCTGCAAATGGGTGATGTCATATTTGGGGTTTTTAGTCTTTGGGGGTTAGGGAGTAGTGAGTGAATTGGGACGAAAACAAAACAAAAAATTAACTGCTAGGGCATGTGTTTGAAAATTTAGATATTCTATGAAATCCCTTTTTTAGAGACTAAAGCCTAAGGTTGACTGACCAAACTTCAGCTCGGGCGAAATCATTTAAGCTGCATCTAATAATACATCATATCCTCCGTTGATAATTATGTTCCGTTAAGGTTGGCTGATCCCAGTCTCGCTGCGGCACAAACACCTAGCTCCCACATAAAAGCTTAAGGAATTCACTTCTAGAATCTGATTTAGACTTCCACTTTGCCACGATTTCCTCTACGTTGCTGTTGTCAAAATTAGGGGGTACAGTTGACATTTAATATCCTGTGTGAGACATTAAACGCACTGTGAAAATGATTGACACTTCTCGTGTCAGCGGAGGCAGGCAAGTGTTTGCTGCAACTGCCACAGCTGGTATGCTGGGCCTTGTGACAGTCCTTGAAGTTGTGCGTTACTACACGCACGTACTAGTTTTCCTCAACATTGACTTATTGATCGATGGAACATTGATTAATGACAGGTTTTAAAAACTCATGAGTGCTAACGACTAATGATGTGAACTAAAGTTATACTCAATCTCTTGAGGGAGAATTTAAGACAATATTTAAATGTTTCTCATCCAGTGAGTCCACACACCAGCAAAAAGCCCCTAATAACAGATATGAGCCACGTTACATTCAGTTACTCTCTGACAGAAAGATCCAGGAAAAGGAAACTCCGGTCACTCAGAGCCTTTACAAAAGTCATAACTGCTTACGTTCTATTTTCAGACCAATGAAGGCTTTTATCATCATTTCTGTGACACAAACGTCTTTGGTAAAGAAAGGCAAATACACTGAATGAGCTACAATGAACAAATGAGTAAAATCTAGGTAATAACAAATGGTAGTTATATGTGTCAGATGGAAACAGGGGAAAGAGCGGGGGGTGGGGGGGGGTAAACTCTAAGAAGTTCAGATGGAAATGGGGGGAATGTTTCAGAGCTTTTTTCCATGAGTGCTTGCTCAAGGCACCGAGCGGGAGGGGCCAGAGGAGCAGGAGAGGAGCCGGATCAGTCAGTGTCCCTCCAGTGGCATGTCCCCTAGGGCAGTGTCCTTCAGTAATCCTGGCCTCTCCCGTGTGGAGTTGAGGTGCCCCACATAGACCTCGAGGCCAGGCGAGAATGCTCACACACTGATAATAAGGCAAGCAGTCAGTGTCCCAAATGCTTCCGCAAAAGGGAATCGAAGCTACAAAAGTCCCTTTTAGAGTTTGACTAAAAAGGTTTTCTTGCGTAGACGCGGTGATATGTGCAAATCCACAGGTTCTTGGTGTTGAAGTCAAAGTTCCAGTTTCCCTAAGCTCACTTGAAAACCTTGCGGTTCCCCAGCAGGTCTTCGGCTCTGTCCAGCTCATCTCCCACACAGATGCCAGTAAGATCCTGCCGGACTCAAGTTCCACTATCCCGTTGCGTAAAAAAAGCCCCCAACACATTGCTGCAGTGTCACAGGATGAGCCAATGACGTTGGCCACTGACGCGAGTGTCCTGCTTTTTCGGATGGGTATCGGGTTGCCGTCTTTGGCCCACCTCTGGTCTCTTGGAGAGTCACCTATCCCGGTATCAGGAATGCTGCGACTGACGTGCTTAGTGACGGCAGTGTTGACTCCAACAGCAGCTCGGCATAGCGGGTTGGGTGTCCATGCGAGCTCCCACCAGCTATAGGGTTCCAGGGGACCATCCATGCATGTTAATATGCACGCAGTCTGCAACGCATATTTGTGAGGGCCCTCTCAGGGGGTTGTTTTGACACAGGACACCTGCTGTCGAATGATAAGAAAGTGTGAGTGAAGCATTGTTGACCCACCTTTGCCAATCCAGTGGTGTGGTCCAGCCCAAACAGATCCTCTGTGTCATGTCTGTCTGTCCTTCAGTTCCCAGACTAACTCTGGGATAAAGAACAGATGGGATTTGGCACTGAGAGGATGTAAAGAGAAGACTTTGTAGCCAGACCATGAGCTCCACGCTTTGGCCATGTCCCTATTCTATAACTTGTGTCCATGATCTTTCTTTCTTTAGAGGGGACACTGCTCGGAGGTGAATGAACCCCCTTCCTTCTTTTTCCTTCTTTTCTTCTTGTGGGCAGTCCAGCATGCCGTAGCCATCAACAGGAGCAAAATGCCCATCACTAAGAGGACCACCGACACCACTTTAGTCTGCGGTAGGTCGTTGTAAGTGTAGGTAACCCCTGTTCCTGCCACCCCAATGACCAAAGAGATGATCCCAAAAGGAAATATGCAGCGGTACCAGGACTTCTCCATGCCTCCGGTGGCTTGAGACAAACGCTCCAGGGAGGAGAGTACTTCAGGGACTTTAGCGCCAGTCTCCAGGGACTGGCTCTCCTGTCCCGAGTTAGTTTGTGGCTGTGGCTGGCAAGCAAAATGTCCAGTCGTGCAGCCCATTTTGGGCGGGCTCGTAGATCCCAACAGGTCAACAGCGTTGGACTCCGGGATTCTAACGTTCGTCTCCTCCAGCCTGGAGAAACAGAAGCCGGCACAAGAAGACGGAAAAAAGATATAAAAAAGAAGAAGTTTGGGATGAAGTGGAGGAAAATGATGAATGCTGTAATGTCAGGAGATGAGGCTTGTAAATCTAAAAATCCACTCACACGTTCTCCTGTGCCTGCTCCTCTCTGTGGCTGTCTCTTTGAACACTGCTTGCTGGCCCTACGACAGCACATTGTAGACTCTGCAGAGTGTAGTGACGGCATTTATAAAGCACCAAAGGAACGGGAGGAGCGAGGCAGAAAAACTGGGAAGTCGTAGGGTCGTGATTGGCTCTTTCAGAGTGACATCAAACACTGAAGGGGCTGCAGAAGCACAGGAAGGGGGAGGGGAGAAGGCTTCTCTATTTTCTCCTCATCCCTATCATTTCACCTCAATTACTGTCTGTTTTCGTAAAATAATGCACAATGCTTCAAGGATCGCTTCTTAGGAGAAGGGGGACACCTTCCTTTCCTGTTTACACGTAAAGTTCCAAACATCTTTGTGTGGAAATTAACCCAAAAAAAAAATTTGACTCCCACACACAGTCATTTTGCTCTAAACATCTGAAATAAATTAGGTGCAGGAATGCATCCAACATACAGAGCTGCTGCAATGAGGGGAGTAAATAGACGGCCGTGATAGAAAATACAGGCAGCCTCCTCCTTTTTCCCACCCACACACACTGCAAATGCCAGTTCTTTCTGAATGAAAGACAACCTGGTAGTAGATTGAGGATGCCCTGCTTCCTCTTTAGCAAAAAATAGAATGAATCTCAAGAGCTGACAAATCTTTCATTCTTACCTGTTAGGTCAGGGACATAAGTGAGTACAAATGTTGGCTTCAATATCTATCTTCTGCACACTAGAGGCTCCTAATAATCAGCTTTATAATACTCCCAATAAATATAATTGGTTACTGAATTTGGAGCTGTACAATGGATAACAGAGACAGCTTCAAGAGTCTTTACAGTTTTCAGTAAAACTTTTTTTTTCTGAATACAAGCCAAGAAATTATGTGCATAATGTCTGACTCACAACTCTAATTATAGGTTCGAAATCATCTAAAACAAATCACCATGACTCCAGCTCAGTATTAAGGCTGCACTAGTTAATTAAATCAAACTATTGTTCCTCTTCACTGCCTTTAGGCTCATGTTAGCAAATTAAGAAATACCTATCAGTCCCTGCAGAAATCTTTCTGTCCGCACAGAACAATGGTTGTTGGGATTTCAAGGAGACAGAAATGCTCATTCAGGGGCAATCAAATAATAACATGGACCTAACAAGCAGCCAGCAAAAGACGTGTGCATGAGCCAAAACGAAATAAAGGAAGCGAAAGTGAGGAATGTGTTTGTGCAGAGCAGGGGTGCAGGGGGGAAAGGGGACGCTCAAAAGCAAGAGGCAATTCAAGAGAGAGAAGTAAAAATTCTTTCTAGCACGGCTCGGTTTCTGTGGATTTGTATGTTGGCTTGGACTTGAATAAAGCCAGGGTGCATTTTGGGAAGAGCGTGAGAATGTGTGTGACACACAGGTACTTTCCAATAAGCTTCCACTTTGGAAAAGAAAAAAAAACAAAAAGTAGGATTTCCATTTTGTAACCAAAAGAGGCGTGAGAAAAATTCAACAAAGGCGTGAGACAGGGGTAACCTGGGCAGGGCCGGGCCCCACTGGTGGGAGCAGAGGAGCTCTGCTAGTGACAGGCAAAGCCAGCTGATGGATGCAGGTCACAGGAAGGCTGCGTTGCGTAGGTGCTACTCCCATCGGGACCTGTGTTTAATGTTGACGTGATCTGAAAGATGCCATCTACTTCACCATCGCCTCACAGGCTGAATCAAGATCAAATAAACAGACTGGAGCTCCAAGAATCTATAGATCATATCACCTATGGTGCTTCAGTGTTAAAAAATCCTTTCGAAAAACTCACATTTATTGGTGATGTAAACAAGAGGATGCTAAAAATGTTGCTTTATTTTAGGCTCAAATGGAAATATTCATTTTTATCTCCTTTGGGAAACATGCCATTTGCAGCTTGCAGCGTGCAGAGAGCCAGGCTTATCGTCTTTGTGACTCACCCATTTCTGGGTGTGTGCATCTCCTTGTTTGTGTGTGCCTGTGGGCTGGTGCAGCAGGACTCAAACACCCACGTCCTGCTGCGTGGACCCAGCGCCACCTGTCGTCCAGTCTGCCTCAGCCCCTCATATCCACGCGTCATCAGTGAGCTTCAGCCTCTCGGTCCTCTGGCAGCACACACCCTCACACGACAGAGACATAGCATTGGCGGTTGAACATGTATGTGTGTGTTATGCCAGCTCAATATGGAAATGAAGAACTAGAGTCAATCACTTTGTCTGATTACAGATGGTGTCTCCATCTGGTTTTCTTTTCTTTCTTTATTTATTTGAGCAAAAAAATCTCCTAACAAGGGTCCCAGTTTGAAAAAACAGAAACAAATGCAAGAAAGAAACAGGAGGAAGAGCAATATGTCACAATGTGTTCCTTGTTTGCACAAATCTAAAGAACAGCACACCAACATGCCAGCAGCTGACTTGTATGCATTATTGGTATTAGCTGGAATTACAAAAATAACCTCTTTACTTCCTAATAATTGAATGTTTGTGATAAAACTAATAAGGAGACTCATTAGTGTGTTCTGAGGTCACTTCCTCTGTGAGCTGAATGCCACCTGCTGGGTCAAACCCCACATTTGCAGTATTTTGGACTGCCTCTGACAATAACTGCATTTTTATAGTTCAGGGGTGGGCAAACTGCAGCCCAGGGGTCATACACAGCCTGTCAAATTATTATCTGGCCTGCCAAACTGGAATTAATTATTTTTATAACCCTTATTTTCAGTGGTGTTTTCCCCATTGATTGCGCTCTATAAATAAACTGACATTTGTTTAGGCACAAAAGTTATTCTGTGTTTATGTGGTGTTGGAAGCTTTGTTGTTCTTCTGTTTTTTAATGTCTTTTTCCGATCATTCCAACACAAACATCTATAAATTTGTGTTTTTCCCTGAGGGATTTCAGCCCATTGGTGAAACTGGCACTAAAATGAGAACAAAATCCACAGTTTTGAAAAATAAACTTCAACATGTTTTGTTTTAACATAAATATACAAATTTTCAATCAAAATTATTGCATTTTTTTGTTGAGATTGTACGTCATTTCTTTCTCTTATGAGGTGGCTCCTGGTCCGGCCCTTCTGTCAAATTTTAGGACCCATCCTGGCCGACAAGTCAAAAAGTTCGCCAATTCCTGTTATAGCTGTTTGAGGTGCAGAAGTAGAGCGGATCGTCAGATTGGGTTCCAACCATGCCTGTCCATATATCTTGTCCTTGGCGCGTCCATGGTGCAGTGGTATGACGATCAACTGGGTTTAATTCCTGCCTTGCCCACCCATGTGTCGAAGTGTCCTTTGGCGAGACACTGAATCCCATCTTACCTCTGGTGGAGGGTTGGCGCCAGTGTTTCTATCAGTGGAGACATCACCAGTGTGTGAATTTGAGTGTGACTGTAAAACGCTTTAGGCCTTCAAGGAAGGTAGAAAAGCACTTATGTAAGTATACGCCATTTGGGCAAGACACCGAACCCCACATTGCTTCTGGTGGTTTTAGGTTGGCGCCAGTGTTGGGTGAATGGGACAGTAAATGTCATTTACCAATACTTTTTTTCTGGAAAACAACCGTTAGATCAAATCCTCATGCAACATTTAATGTAAAAATGTACATTTACATACGGTATTTAAAGAATTTCACCCAGAAACAACACAATGAAAGCACACGCCAATTTAAATCCTAAACCGACATTTTGTTGTTTACTTTTATGGATGTCCAACCATCTCCTGTCTTTACATGTTTATTGTTAGGATCACATCAAATGTAAGCCTATTTTTTTTCAAACTTCATGAGGTTGGCTGTTAGTCGGGTTCAGAGTCCAGGACAATAGCAGGGAACCGTTCCCCTCCTTCACCCAGCAAAGAGTACATGTCTCTGAGCATGCTCGGTTTGAGACATCCAGCCCCGGGGGCAATGGAGGAAAAGTGAGAAGACAGAGAGTCCAACAGCACCTGCAGCAGAGATTACAGTCAGATGATTAAATCTGAACAGAATATTATAGATAGACTCAGAAAAAAAAACATTATGAGGACAGTTCTAACCTGTTCCAAGTGAATCTCTTGTTGTAGAAGTGCCACACTGGCCCGTAGCCTCTCCACTTCTAGAAGTTCAGCCTCTGTTTTACAGGTTATAATCAGGGGCAGGGGTGAAGATATCCCATCTCTCCACACATCGTTTGCCCCACTGGGGCAAAGACAGCCTCCCTCGGGCCTCCATTGATCCCATGCTTTCCACTCTGGTGGAAAATATGGTTATTTTTAGAGCGTCAGCAACCGTACCCTAAAACGTTTTTCTGCTCTGTTGCCTCAGCTTTAAATAGACGGGTCTTTGCCTGGACTCATCGGGGAAAGATAGCTTCAAAACTCAGCCGTCACAGGGAGGGGATCTGATGAGGCCGAGGAAAGTACGGATCTGACACCTGGGGCTTCGCTGGGACGGCTCTTAATTCTCCGCATGCCGCGACGGAGAACCTAGATTAGCTCGTTAGCACACCGCAATCATTTTTCCAAAAACTCCTTGAATCAAACTAATTAAAAGCGCCTCTCGTGGGGATAAAACGTTGAAAATGAAATGCGTACGCTGCTACAGGGTGCAAAATCCTCAATTGGTTGCATGTGCTCACTTCACATAATTAAAAATCTGTGTGGGGGGCTTAGAAATGAATGGAAACATCTCCGTCGCACTCATTTGGCAGCGTACTTGTGGTGAATTTGATCTTCAACTGGTAACCACAAACCGATCTCCTTCCCAGACGATGACTTAAGCACAATTATAGGGATTGTATGAAGGACGTTCGTGAAGACATTTTGGATGAGTCCAAAATCATTTTTTATTAGTAGGGTTTGTGACGTGCACTGTTATTTTTTCACAAAGAATTACAATTCTTACCTTGTTTCACTTCATCTGCCAGGATCTGGAGCTCAGCTGTGGTCACATCCAACCTTTCACGGCTCTGATGAGAGTCATTCTCATTTTGTCTGCCACCTGAAGAGGCCCATGATTAAAATACATATTTATAACGGCCGACCTTCAGGTGAAGATGTGAAACTCTCAGGGTGAATTAGCTTGAATGAACATCCAAAAACAATCTTTACTCCTCAGATTTTTTTTTTTTTTTGGCAGAGACAAAGCTATCTAAATAGCTCTCACAAACTCGCTTCCTGCCAACTCTTGTGCAGTTTCCACACAAACACCACATTTTCTCACCCACATGCTTGTGTCATTAATCTGCATCACGGGTTTTCACCACTCCTAACTTTGAAAACTTCCACATTTAATTCCGAACAAGCTTTTTACCCAGTTTTGCATCCATTTCAGATGCATTGTTGGCAAAGATCTTCTCTGCCTGGTGATAGTGTGCCAGATCCAACGCTTTGTGAGTCAATCTGTCCAGTTGAGCCCTGGTCTGATCTGGCGAACCACATGGCCAATCCTTGGGAAACTATAGGGGTCGGAGCGTTTTAAACTTGTATGTTATACATGTATTAATAAAGAGTTATTTTAAAAATAGCTATACCATAGTTCTGATGCGATCCACAAAGTGATTCCTCTCAGGAACGGGCTCATTTTGCAAGGCAATGGCTTTTTCCCACAATCTGAAGATACAAATAAAAATGTGTTCAACTACACACCTGTTGTGAAATTTGTTATCACTTTTATACAACTGATGAATTTTACCTGATTTGCTTGCTTCGATATGCTTTCCATTTTGTTGCTTGCTCAGGGACAAACCTGTCATGCAGCAAATCCATTAAATTAAAAAAACAAAACTCATCCAAATTTTTAAAAAGTTGTAATGATTCATACCTATTTTGTGGAGTGCTACACTTGTCCGTGTTTGAAAATAGTGGAGAAAGTTTGGAGGCAGATGCAGCATTGCTCGGGTCATCTCCGCTCTGCATGTTTCTTCTATCCGTCTTGTTTTCAGAGAGTAGGGTTGTGATCTGATCAGGAGTGGCAGATGCCGAGACAGCCTGCTGCAGCTTCCTCGAGGCATGGCGATGATCAGTCTGGACTAAAAAGGGGGGATTTTGGATTACAGTTCTTTTGCTTGAGGATTTGGACTTTCCTGATTTGCCGCTTGCTGATAATCTTGAACTTATTTTGGGCCGAACTGTTGATGCAGATGTTTTGTGTCCTTCCTTGTCCCAGCTGAGGGGTTTAGATGTTGCTATGGCTGCTTTTTGACTTCCTTTTGTTGGTAAACATTGATTCAATTTGCCCATAGTTGTGACTTCCTTTTTTATTTGAGATACATTTGACTTTAAAGTTTTTCTTGAAATATCTGAGCCTGTGCGAACTCGTAAAGCTTCTTCCAGTGCTTTTTCAAGTAGTTCCATATCTTCTTGCTCCCTTGATGAAGAGTCAGCATCTGAAAATGGCAGGATACAAATAAGCCATTAAAGCTAATTAAACTCCTATTTTTTTCTATTTTTTGTTTTAGCAATTAAATTTGCTGTATTTATTGTTAAATAAACTACAAACTGTACATTAATATATAAAGGCTCCTTTAACATTCCTAAACCATTTCTTTAATAAATAAATACTTATATATTTTTACATTGGCGTACCTGGAAGAGCATCTTCTGCAAGTTCTGACTCCTCAAACGACTGGAATGTTCTAAAATTTTTTCAAATAGAAAATATTAAAGTCAAGTAATTGCAACACAGAGGAAGGCATTTTCACAGGTTTATCACAGTATTAATTGAATAATTCGTTTTTGTACACATTGCACACTAAGAAAATTATCAAAAGTCCTCACAGTAAGATGTAAGAATACAATGTATTCTGATAAAAAGGCACTGCTGGGATTCGAACCCAGGATCTCCTGTTTACTAGACAGGCGCTTTAACCAACTAAGCCACAGCGCCATGTGACCACAGCGGCCGCCACATCACAATTTAATGTCAGCAGAAAAGGCAGAAGTCATCTGTAATTTGCTCAGATATGTGCACAATATGGTATATAAATTAGTTATATAGATAATTGACGTCACTATGAGCCTTCCATGTTACAAATTTGCCACTATAATCCCATAGTTTAACGTATATTTACTTACAGGTTGTTTAGGATGTCCCTATAGAGCTGAATAGAATCGTTGAGCTTGGTTTGTTCGTCTTTATAAATCTTAATAATTTCTTTAACCGTAGATATCAGCGACATAGTTGATACAATGCTTAAGATGCGAGGCCTTCCTTCCTACCCCGTTACAAAACCAAATAAACGATTAGGCCTAACGACAAACAATCTTAAAACGAGTAGTTGTAGTCAATTGCTGTATCTGTTTAAAGCGAAAACTAACATTTCAAAAAGATTGTGGCAGCGTGAACGGAATACCCGCCAGCTCTCAGATAACGGATGCGGAAGTCATACTTGCACACGAGATGTAACTAAGTTGCAATTTAACAAAACCTTTGTGTTTTAAATTTGAATCAACGTATTTAAAATTAGGCTGGTTCTTCAAAAACACGCATGCAGTACTTGTCACAAGGTAGCAAACAACGTCTTCGTAGCCAGAGTCCAAAATTTCTGAAAAGCGTCTAATTGAGAAGTTCTTAGTTCTCGCGAGACTTACAGTAAAGTTTGGGTCTGGAGAGGCGGTTGCTAGGAGAGCCAATTTTCAGACACGTCACATCTTTTATAACATAGTTTGTCCATAATTTGGATAGCAACGTGACTGAAACTTGGATAAGGATGCAAAGGTTGTACCGGAAAATAAGAACTGTTCATTTTCCAAGTATGAAGTTAGTCAGATCTTCTCTAATACAAGTCTCCATTCATTTTCAGCTAAAACCAATCATTGGAGCAACCAAAGAAATGCAACAGCTTGTTGGCCCCACTGGAGTGAAGTGATTCATCTTGAGCGTACATTTTTTCCCCACCAGCCTCCTGCAGCTCAGAGGCAGTGAGGGGGAAGGCCCTGCGATCAAACATCTGACATAAAAGCCGGGATACTGGCATGAAACTGGCTCAGACAATTGAGAAGACACACAGGAACACAACCAAAAATGTACACTTTGTTCCCTGACACACAAATTTGTTCACTGAACATATTTCCTGAACAGCATGAATGAATCATGTATGCACATGAAGAACCAAAAAATAATTTTCCAACATGGGTCTGGTACCAAAACACAGATAAGAATGGTCTGTGTCCTCATGAGGGAAAGATCAACATGTTCTGGCTCAATTTTTGATTTATGCAGCACCTGGGTGTCTATTTAGAACTAATGTACAAGTTGTTTCATGAACAAAATTGTGTCCTCATGCTAGCAAAGAAAATAGTAATTAAAAGAAAAACTCATTGATGAGCTCATCCCCTGCTTCCTCAATTAGTAGCATGTTGGTGAGTCTGACAGTAAATATAATGATCAGTTTATTGCCTGTCAACATCCAAGATAGTTATTAGACATTTTATTTTAGTCTTTTATCTATATTACATTGTTGTTTTAGACTATAAACGTTAAAGTTCTCTCGTGTTGATTGGAATGGAATCCTGCTCTCTGTTTACTTGAAACAAATGCCAGATGACATGGTCAAAGGATGCTTGGTAAGTATTTTAAATTAGTTTAAATATGCTTAATTAAAATGTTTTCTTTTTCATTTTGAGGATGGAGATCTCGAAACTAACAGAAACAGAGCAGATGACTTAAGGAGTTTAAGTTGCCAGACATGTGCAGACCCATCAGAGCCATCTGAAGATGATGATGTCATCACACAAGGAAGCACAAGAACTTCACTTTGCTGCCTTTTTGGTTTCCTCTTAAATTTAACTGCCAGCCAGTGACAATTTTGACTAACTTTGGACTTTGAATTTGTAGTTAACCTTTAGATGAAGCTTAGTGACCACAAAAGATATTAAGCTGGTTCAGAAAATGGATAGATTAGATGAAAGATCTAAAGCTTTCAATACAGGTGAACATATGGAAATCAATCCAGTAAACTCTAACTGTGTTTCGTACTTGTCAACAAAACCCCCAAAATTTTAATTATTTAGATTTGGTGTTGAAATGTTGATATTACAAAAAATATATTTAAAAATAGTTTTGGTTAAAAAAAATGTGACATCAAGTTAATTAATGTCACATTAATTGATAATTCATGTTAGTTAAATAATTAAGAAAAATTGTGTTGTCTGTATTATTTACTTTATAAACCTAAATATAGTAAATTGCAGTTCTGTTAAAATTGGTTGAAAAGATTATATTTAAGGTTTTTATTTAAATAATTGATTCAATCATCATTTATTAAAACTGTTGAATTAACATTATGAAGTTAGGTTTGTTTAACAAGGATAAGTTAATTTGTATTCAACTATCCTAGTTACATAAAATTTACTAGAAGATTCTTGTTTGAGTGTAGTGTAATATTTAGTTTATATTTAACTAACCTAACTGTGTGCAACCGGTTGCCTTAACTTTGTTAAGTATATACAACATTCCATGTCTTAGAGTGTATAATATCAGTTTCTGGTTCAATTATTTCTGAAAGACACTTACTCTTGAAAAAATAGATAAATTACAGTTTTTATATCAGTGTCTACTTTTTTTAAAAAAAGCTTTTCATTGCGGATTTTGTAAATGTTTTTTATTTGTGTCCAATAAAAAGAAATGTAAATACCTAATCAATTCATAAACAAGGGTATGGTAACACATGTGGTGAGCAAACTATTCAGAAAATACATTTACAATAAAAACTACAAATTTGGTTTTAAACAACTACAATCTGACGTCATTCGTTCGGCTCCGCCCGATGCTGAAGAACGAAAAGGGATAAATGTGTTAACGCAGATGAAAACTAATTGTAACATAACGAATGTACTAAATTGAGGTTTGTTATCTTTTACTATGTCCACATGTCATTCAGAGAAAGAACAGGTCGAGTTTGTAGCGTGTCCTAAGCCGCTTGTTTACTCTTGAAACAGTTTGTTAGCTTGCTACTGCATGTAGCATTTAGCTAACTTAGCTAGAATCCTCCGGTAAAGTTAGCTGTGGTGGCCAAAACATTGTTCCGCTATGTTTAAAAACAACCATTGTTGTCAGTGATGTTACTTTATTATCAAAATCGGCGGATGCGGAAACAATACCGCCTTGTTAGAACCCGTAAAATGAACAAAATTAGTTCAAGTCTCGACATTAAGCACTACTAGCTTGTTGGATTAACTGGTCACTCTTGGAGAGCCGTGGTAAACACCAGAAGCCTTGTATTGTGTGTCATTTGAGCTTTTGTTTGGTTGGCTGCTGAAATTCAGGTCAAGCAGAGGCTGTCTTTGTAAATCAACCAGATCTCACCAGAATGACTTTCAGCTTTCACTTAGTTTGACAGTCTTGTTTGTCTTTTAAGGTAAACAAGGCCACGCGCTTCAGACAGATGATTTAGCTTGAAGTTTTACTTTGTGGACTTTCATAATCATCTGCAGCGATAATAGAAGAAACAGGGCCTCTGCTCCTGCTTGGGTGAGTTCAGCTCCATGCTGCTTTTGTATGTCGATCCCTGCTTTTAAAAGCTCCTGTATTCCGTCTGTTATCGGATCTGTCTGCTATTGGATTTTTACAGAACGCTTTTTGAAAAGCAGAAATGAATTATTTCTGAGACATAGTAACCATTTCACTGTTAATAGCCTCATGTTGACACAGGCTTTTAATGGAAAAATTGATCCAATGTTTTGTTGATGTTATAACCGGATTTTTAATCAATAATATGATGTACTGCTTGTATTTTTGCTTATATTTCAGTTTAGGAAATATGTATTCAGCGACCCCTTAGATTAAAAGTCATCCTTCTTTTTGTTTATTTTGTGTAGCAAGTATTATGAAAGGTTTTAAAAAACGTGTAAATATTCTAGTGTGAAACCCTTTCTGGAAATATCACATCACTAACATCTGCAGAGAAAATGGAGACGAGAGGGAATGAAGACAAAGAAGGCACTCTCAGGTAAATCTGCCTTCAATCAAGTGAAACGTGATCTTGTTTCCAATTTTTTTTTAACAAATCTAGATTAGACAAGTAATTTATTATGCTTTTCCTTTCCCAGTCCAGAGGACCTATCAGAAATGCTCGCAGCAGGGACCAAAGAAGTTCACGAAAAGGCAGAAAACACACAATTTGTTAAAGATTTTCTCAGGGGAAGAATCCGCAAAGAGCTCTTCAAGGTCAGATTTTTTAAAATTAAAGAGGGTTCAGTTTTGATGTTGGAAGAAATGTCATACTAATGACACGTTTATTTCTTTTTTCAGCTTGGTGCTGTTGCACTTTATTACACATACACCGCCATGGAGGAGGAGATTGAAAGAAACAAAGATCACCCTCAGTTTGCTCCACTTTATTTCCCCGTAGAATTACACCGTCATGAAGCTCTGGCTCGTGACCTCGAGTACTTTTATGGTCCGGAATGGAGGAACCAGATTACGTGCTCCAAAGCCACCCAAAATTACGTAGATCGCATCCACCAGGTCGGGCGGGAAGATCCAGTGTTGCTGGTGGCCCATGCCTACACTCGCTACATGGGCGACCTGTCCGGGGGCCAAGTGCTGAAGAAAGTGGCGCAAAGAGCTATGAAGCTGCCTCCCACTGGAGAGGGCCTGGAGTTCTATCAGTTCGACGGGATCCACAGTGCCAAAGCATTCAAGCAGTTGTACCGAAGTCGGATGAACGAGCTGGAACTGGACATGGAGACGAAAAAGAAACTGGTGGATGAGGCTGTCAAAGCCTTTCACTTCAACATGGAGGTATGAAGCCTGTTTTGTGCATGTTTTGATTGCTTTTAAATCCAAAAAATAAAAATGATTACTTATTAGACTCTTGTTCAAGTATTTCAATATATTCAAAGAGAAATGTTTTTTCTTTTATATTTTTTAAAGGTGTTTGAAGAGTTGGAAGAAATCGGCAAAACGATCCAAGAGGATGTTTTAGATGCCGGCATGCCAGTTCATGGAGCAATGGATGGAGACATCAGCAAATGTCCATACTACGCTGCCAAAATGGGTACGTTCTGTTTTATGATCTTAAATCCTTTTAAAGGATGCTCTTATCTAATCTGATGTTTGTCGCTGTTGTCACAGCCGCATCAGGAGGAACAGCCTACATGTGTCAGATGGCCATGGCTGTGCTCCGACACCCAACAGGACAGGTCTTGTTTGCCACCTGGTTTGCTGCCTTGGCTGGATTGGCAGCCTGGTATCTGATGTAAAATAATCTTCAGTCTTTTCAAGGAAGCACTGCAAAGAGAGCGAATTTAAAAAAAAATCATAATATCTATTCCTGTCATTTCTCACCTTTCAGTGTTTCTTTTTAGAAATTATTTCACTTCACTTATTGAAAGATAGCTGTTACTTTGGCCTTTCCTTCATGATTTTAAGCCTTTTATTAAAGAAAAAAACTATAAGAAAAAGCCAACCTAAATGTAAAGCAATATAGTAGATAAACTTTTAACAAACATTGCACTAGAACTATTAAAAAATATTATTTTTGCTGTAACTTTTCTTGGTTTAACGAGTTGTCTTAAATAAGGTTAAAACAAAAATATTCCATCAAAATAATTGTCGTTTCTAGAAGAAACTGTGTTTTTGTTTCTGGATTGGTGCAGTCATTTTTTTTCCTGCTGTTAGCCTCGAACACATTAGCTTTACCTAATCCCAGTTGCTGAGTGTGTTTTGTGTGTGCATGAGCAAAACCGATAACATCATCCTCCCTTATCGCAAAAAATGGTCATTAACATAATTATCCAGGCAGACCTACATTGAAGAGGCTTTTTCCTCCCCCGTAGCTATTATATCATGACATTAGCATTACAGTGTGTTACATCTGTTATCAGATTCATGATTGAAAAAAATACTGTTTTGTTAGGCAGACGCTCCTTTGATAATAACTTGAGGAAAAGCAAAACACGATACAGTTAATGTGGAAGTGGATATTTTATACTTTATTTTTTTAGCCTAAATGTATAGAAGGGAATACACTTGAGACTGGAACTTGAGAGCCTGCTTTGACAAGTGCATGATAAACAGCTTTCAATTACTAATGAATATTCAGATTATAATCTCTCCAGGTGCAGGTTCACTTAGTGTCTGAATTGTGAAATGATCGTCTGCTTAAAGCTGGAATAGAGTGATAAAAAAACACATTTCAGGTGTATTAGAAATGTTTAGGTGAGAAGAACTTCAGCTTTGTCCATTTTGGGTTTAGTAGCTGGAAAGAACTGAGCCATAAATTTAACAGTTGGATTTTAGTATTTTTAATTCTAGTATTTACTACTTAAAACGGAAGTGCTATCATTGTGCTTTATTCCCCTCCTTTTATTATGCAACATTTGATCTGTAAAAATGAGCGTTATTGTAATTATTCGGCGCTCACATTGGCCTTTCTGATGCCCTCGCGTTTGCTTTTGTATCCATTTGTTGTGGATACTCGACAGCACTTCATTAACCATCATCTATACTGCATTTCTAAAGGGGCGGAGGTGGGGATTCATTTTCCTGTTTTATTTTTAGCCTAAATGAAGAGAAATATTTAGCTATTTGTGTAATTGATGGTGTTAAATTTCACCAGAGGTTTGATCTCATGTTGCCTGATCGTCATGGAAATAAAAACTGCTTAATTTTTTTAAGCAGGTTTGAGTCTAAACACCAAAGGAAACTTGTTTTCTGCTTTTAACATCAATTGGAAAATGCGTTTATTTATAATCAAATTTTCAATAAATTCAACTGTATCACCACAATAAAGGTAGCTCAGGTTACGCTAAATGAATTTCAAACGGTTGAATATTACAGATGCTGATTAATATATCTCTGTTTATCTGTTGTATAATACAAATTATACATCTGGAATATGTTTGAGGTGTTTTTGGATGTACAAAATGAACAGTGTTGGATATCTCAGGAGGATATGTAGTTCAGGCCATAACTGTGTTTTTATTATAATTTCAAACAAATTCATTATCTTGCATTTAATGCAACTGTTCTATCAGTGACTGGCTGTGCACTCATTTTATGAAGGTAAAAATGTAACATTGTGTTGCTGTCGGTAACAAAATAAACTCAGTTTTCCTTTTCCTTTTGATTTATTTTAGCAGATTGGTGCTAATTTATCTGATGGGTTTCACTTTTTATAGCAGGAAAGATGCAAATAGAAACTTTAACTCTTTTAGCTAAAGCACACACACGCTTCAGCATGGCGTGTTTCTAGCTCTAAAATAAGGAGGTGTTTGAACAAGAGTGGGCTGAATAATTGGCCAGTTGTCTCAAATTCAGCTTCAAACCACAAACGGGAAAAAAAAGTGTTAAATTGACTCACATCTACTTTTGATCCCTGCGTCAGATAATTTAATTTTGCTTTACTCAATGCCAGCATTTCCGGTATTAAATAATGTTTTTGGGTTTTTTTCGACAAAAGAAGAGATTCCTCTTCTCTGGATTAGAACAATCTGAAATTATATTTGGATTTAGGTGTTGCATCTCTTTTCCACCTTTAATTTCTCCCAAAACTAGCCAGGCATTGCCACACATTACACTGATTACTTCATTCAAGTCCTGACTTGCCATTTGTTTTTAGGTTTTGATTAACTAGACTAGAGAAACCCTTTTTAAAATGGATATTCAGAGTTTGAGAATATTAAATCAACAGATGTGGCAAAAAAAAAATCAATTTAGCCATAAACTACATGTTTTTTTTAAACATATTTGAAATAAATTGTTCAACATTTCCGCAGTGAGACGAGAATTCTCAGTACAATAGAGAAGCAGCAAAAAGATGAGACTTCCCAGAGACAGCTTTATTTATTCTTTACCACATATGTCACAGACGTACAGGTATGTTAATGTTCTATTGAGTTGTAAAGGTAAAACAGGAGCAGATTAATGGTTAAAACTCCAGAGAAGGGTTTATTTCCTTTAGTTACCATGAGAGAGGACACTGTATTATGTGGATGCTACAGTTTCTGACATTCTGTTTGACTCATAATGCCTAACAGATGATTGAAGTATTTTAATCCTGAAAAAAGAACCAACTGGCAGCTTTAGAACTTAATAAGTGACAAAATGATTTAATCCTAAATAAAACTTTAGACTTTGCTTGTACAATAATTTATTTCTCTGTGGACTCTGCACTTGGTGCCATGAGAAACGAGTCTTTACAGCCACACTGCCATTTCTCTGTTGTTAATCCACAGGGAAAAAAGCATCCTCTGTATTTTAAGAACAGACTGAGTAGGTAATTCTTAAATAACTAGTCCAAAAAAAAAAAAGAAAGGAAACATCATTATTTTTCTGTAAATTCCTTGTGATGTGTCCATGTTGCTTTGCATTGTCCTCCCTGCTGTGTTCAGTAGCTGATGAGGCTTCAGTTCCAAGATCTTTTCCCTAAAAAATGAAGATGGGAAACATCTGAATTTAAATGATTTACACCAAGTTACACTAAAGTTAACCAACATTTACATTTATTGAATTACTTGGAAAAATAGATTCAGTCTCAGTTTGTTGCTGTCAAGAACAAAAACTATTTTCAAGTCACACAGCTCAATCATAATTGGCCTTTTTAAACCATTGGGTAATACTGCCCCCAAGTGGAGGAAACACAACAGTAAATAAATAAATAAATAAATCGGAGACATTGCCGGACATTACCTGTGCTTGTGGCGGTGACGCCGTTTACTGTCCCCTCTATGTCTGTCTCATCTTCAGCATAGCTGGATATTAATGATTTTTGTCTGTCTGTCAAATTCCTGCACAAACATGTTAAATGAGTTATGTTCCCTTTTATAGCTCAGTGCTGACGACCTTTCATTATAAGCAGAAGTATCTTACTTGGGTATTTTTATTTTCACATGGATGTAGTGATCTCCAAAGCCATATCCACTGACGCGAGCGATTCCTTTTCCTGAAAGGCGAATTCTGTGGTCTGACTGGATTCCTGCAGGGATCTGAGGAAGAACAGGAACATTTTTTTCTGTTATAATTTTCTGTAACTGTAGAATATATAGAAACTGCTTTTTTTCTACTCACAGACAAATTAAGAGTTTCATAAAGGCCTTGTGCTCTGGCCGTGCCCCCCAGGATGGCTTGTGCCACAGACACCTGAAGATCAGAGTGGATGTCTGCACCGTCCCTCCTAAATATTGGGCTTTTCTGGACCTGGATTGAAGTGACATTCAAAGAGATTGTATAGTGGGAACTGAACTTTAATGATGGAAATCCAAGTACCACTTGCATTAGCTATTTCAAACTCAATCATGCATGTTTATTCATGAAGAGTACAATCAAAAAAAAAAAAAAAAAAGTGGACGAAAAGAATGCTAACCCGAAATGTGATGAAGATCTCCTTTTTTCCAACCGGCATTCGGACCGTCTGGTTATCCTCCACTCCTAAGATGTACAGATGGAAGAAACTTATCAGATGCTGAGGATGAGTGGCTTCTTTAAGTAAAGAACCAAAATTTACAGTAGATTTTTTTTTTCCAGGAACGTCATCCGGCATCAAAGGCAAAACATGATTGAATGTTTTAAATCAACTTTATTATACATTTTTTACTGAAGTCCTTAACTTCAGAATTTTGTGCTCGTTTACCATTTAAACTTGTGTCTTCTTTTTCAATGGATTGGGTCACTTTTTTGTGTTTATTAGTAACAAAGAAAAAGTATTAAGGTGCATTCACACCAAATGCGATTCGCTCGATAAATTTACTGCTTCCCACCTGCCTGAGCTTGATGTTGCGGCTGTATGTGGGAGGAGCAACCAGCTAATGTTTTAAGGATGATCGCTATAAGGAAATATTTCTATCCATATGTTCTACAAAAAAATCAGTAATCATGTCTCCACTTCTGGGTTTATATGATTATTTATTAGAAGATTTTCTCAGTACAGGGGGCTTCAATGTCACTCCAGTGGGCTGTGTCTGAATGACAGCCGCTTCTGCAGTGTTTCTGTGCCTCTGTGGCTGAGCTTGAAGGCTCAATGTCTCATTTTAACCTGAGGGGGAAAAATAAAAGGGGACCTTTTTCGTTTTTTTTTTTTTTTAATGTTTCGATGGGTCAGCCGGCAGCTTCCGCACTCCGTAGCGGTTCTCTATCTGCCAGCATATTGAGTGAGTGAGTGCCGCTGCGGGAGCGAAAGCCACCTCCAGCAGGTTAAAGATTCAGGACAAAAACGCTCGCTTTGGATTAATATTCTACCACATCAAGTGCACAAAGCTCAGTTCCTGATTGGCAGATGTGATGTGGCGACTTGTCAAACTTCTGATATTTAAATTTTGGCTGTGCTGCCCAATATGTGCCTCGCCGCTCAAATCAAGCTGCTGCCAGACCGCCGTGCTCGTCGCTCAAATCGCGCTGTGGGACTTCAGTTTGCCTCAAGTCACGTCTGCATCATTGACTTAACATTGAAACTGGCCGCCTCCGCTGCACGAATCGTGTTCGGTGTGAATGCACGTTCACAGAGAAATGTTCTGTGACTAGCTACAATGGAGACTGACCTGCAGGCACAGGAACCATCACGGTCTTCCTCTGCTTAGTCTGACCCGTGCCGCGGCAGGAGTTACAGGGAGTAGAAATGACTGAGCCTTTGCCCCCACAGCGACGGCAAGTTGAGCGCATCACAAATGGGCCGGTATTTATAGTTTCCTGTAGAGAAGTAAACAAGTTTGATTAAAAAGAAAAAAAATATAAAAAAACACTGAATGTGCCAGAGTCCTTACCATGCCAGAGCCGTTGCAGTTGTGACAGTGCTGGACCTTGGTGCCTGGCTCATGGCCTTTACCATCACAGCGCTGACAGGTGGTGTCTATGTTGACAGATATTTCCTTGTTAACTCCTTTTGCTGCCTGGGTGAACGTCAGCTCCATGATGTACTATAAAAAAAGAGAATGAGAGGTCGACCGTGCTGTGAAACAACTTTTCTTTCATTATAATCACCATTTATAAACTCATTTACCTCCTGTGGTTGATCAAAGATGGCATTGAAGTCGCCGAAACCCCGACCTCCTGAAAATTCTCCAAAGATTTTGCGGAAGAGCTCCTCCGGGTCTACGTTGGTGGTCTGTCCGCTCCAGTAATGTTGGCCTTGACCAGCTTGACCAGCATCAAAGCCTGTTGAGCCATACACGTCGTACTGCTTCCTCTTTCCTTCATCACTAAGGACCTATGAAAGACAAAGAAAAGTTCTAACAAACAATCTCATGAGGAATGCACGTGTCAATAAGTAAAGGCCAAAGAATAACAACAGCAGACCTCGTAAGCTTCAGCCAGCTGAGCAAACTTTTCTTTAGCTTGTGGGTCATCTTTATTTGTATCAGGATGATACTTTTTGGCCATCTGGGGAGCAACAAAACCACCATCAGCTACTTTTATAACGGTGTGGTTAAACGTCACTGAGACCGTCAAACAGCTTCAGACCTGGTAATAGGCTTTCTTGATCTCCTTCTGGGTTGCTGTGCGAGGAACCCCAAGGATCTGGTAGAAGTCCTGCTTGCTACTAGAGGGGGGGCTTGTGTGGAATAAAAGCGTGGAGACGGCATTTGGCAATTTGACACCTGAAAAGTATCAAGGAGGGCGAGAGAGCAACCATTAGCATTCCGTACAACAGTAGCTACAGTGAGGATGCTGCTGGAAAAGTCAGGAAGGAGCCAATTTGAATAAAAAAAATGTTTTTTAATTTTGCTTTTTTGTTTTAATTTACTTCAGTCATTAATGCTTAGATTTTAACATGCCAGATAACAGACAAATAGTGGTGAAGATTTAGATTACTTTCAGAGTTGTTTATTGCTTTTTTTTAATATATTGTACTTATTTTGTTTATGCTTTTCTTAAATTAGGATTCTGCACCAATTTTGTCAGATTTATAATCCATAGCAAAATGAAAAAAATTATGAAGATGCACCAAAGTTTGAAGTTCTTACATTTTTGATTCAGCAGGAATTTGACACAGGATGTACTTTATTTTGAAAGGAACTTGCATGTGCTGCTGTCAAAGGTAAAAAAGGCTAAATATAGAGAAATTATAACATTGTTAAAAATAAAATCTTATATTTTAAAGCTACATCTTGTAAATAAATAGTTTAATAAAAAAATATAAAATATAAATAAAAAAAAAACAAAAATAAATTGTATTTTTCTAAAAATTGAAGTGAGACTTAGTGGCTCTCGCTGTGACAGTAAAAATTGGTCTAAAATGTATCTTTTCAGTTTTCAAACCCTTGATCTGGATAAAGTATATGACATGGTTTGTATGGAGAAATCAAACATGGCAGATAATTATGTTGAAGTTGTGCAGGACATGTGTGAGAGCAGTCGGATGTGTTGTAGGTGTGACAGGGAAGTTTAAGATTGAGGTGCACCAAAGATCAGCTTTGAGCACCTTTTGGTTTGCACAGGAACCTCTATGGACCAATATGTTTATTATAATTATTATTTTTAGTGGTGTATATGGTGTCACGTCTGATAATAGTTCACCAAATGCTGGTGGAAAACCATTAATCCAGTCTGTCTTTATCTTTGCAGCAGCAGCATCTTTACAAGTTTAAAGTATTTGATCAAGAATTAACTTGTGCAACATTATTTATTAAATCATACAAGCTAAACATTTCAACTCATGTTGGAAAGCCAAATTTTAATATAAAATAAAACATGATTATATTTTGAAATAAAAAGAACATGACAGCTAAATTCTCATAAAGTAAGGGTAGCGAGAAAGTACAAAACTATTGCAAACATCGCTGCAACACCGGCGTTTGAAAACGAGCAGCTAGCTTAGCAAAACAGATTACATCACACATTGATTTAATTTAATTGTTTTAAAAACTCACTAAATAATCCAAAAACATATATTTTTATAAGTACTATTCCAACTCGGTCGACGACTTTAACGACATTAAACAATTTAAGAGAAAAGTCGCACAAAATATAGCTTAGCTAAAGTAGTCCAAGGGAGTTTCAAGGGAGCTAATACTTTTCCTCACCTCTCAATGTCAACGCTTTTTCTGCACCGCCGCAGACGAAGTTCCCTTTACGCCACAACCTTTCGGTCCCAAGAGTAGAAAAACGCCGAATATCTCCATTGTCAGAGGATAAAACTGCACTGGCGATTCTATGGCGTCCGGAGGACACGGCAACTGTGATCCAACGTGTGGAACACCGCACAGTTAAGGACGCCATCATTCCGACCGAGGCCGCTCTCCGGTGTGTACTGCGCATGTCAGGGATGGAGTGGGGGTCACGTGAAGAAAAAAAAAAAAGAAAAGGAATGTAAACTATTGTTGGTTTATCAAATTTGTTTTACTTATTATAAAATGAATAAACTATATATAAAAATGTTTATTTAGAAATAATTAATTAACGAATGACGAGTAGACGTATAGATATGTTTTAAATTACGGGGCAACTCCCGTGGAAGCGGTGCCAAGAATTTTACCAGAAAAAGGAAACTCCGCACCAGCGGGCAACTCCGCGAGACAAACCGAGCATATCCATGAGGGGCCAACCGCCGCTGTCAGCTGAAGCAGCAGCAGCCCTGTAACCAGCTCGACATCCGGAAGGCACGAAAGTCAATTTGAGAGCGGCGCAACATGAATCGATTCAAGACATCCAAATACAAAAACACCACCCCGAAAATCGGCAAGAAAGATGTGAGTAGCGCACGAGCTTATGGGTTAGAAACCAGCCTACCGGCTAACAATAGCATTTAATTAGCTGAGCCACTTTGAGGTTACGCCTGCTGTCTTCAAGGGATGTTGAACTTCCTGCATCTGGATGTCTAAATAAAAGAGGACCAGATTTTGAATCCATATGAATGCAAGTTATCTCAATAACTGAAAGGTATTTGCATTCAGCTAGAGATTGCAGGAAGCTGCTGGCCTTGATAGGATGTTGTGGTTTGGGGAATTATCTTATCGGACCTGTTAGCATTACAGTACTATATAATAAATTAGTTGGATTTTCAGATTTTTTTTTTTTTTGTGACTTTAGATCCATATTATTTAGGTTTCTCACACACAATACTGGGCATGCACAAAGATGTTCATCTCTAGTCAGTGCATGAACAGCAGGTGGTGTTTTGCTCCTGTGAATGTTGAAACCAGCACTTTATATGGCAAGGAAGCCATTCCCATGCTGCAGTCATGTGCTTGTCTGCTGTTGTTGCAAACACTGTGCAAGACTGAACAATGCAACATGAAAGCAAAGCATACCACAGTGACATAATAACTAAAAAAAATAAAAAATCTAGCTTAAGTTAGTGACTTTTTTTGCCACCTCTCCTCACTGTATCCAAGTAGAACATCTAGTATTGCTTAATAATGCATGCACTTTCGCAGGGTGCTTTATGAACTGCTGAGCAAAGAGGATGGGTCTTTAAAAAGCCTTCTGGCCAAAAAAACAAACTTTTTTGCACTCGGAGAGGCCAGCTCAGTAAATTGCTTGAGCTTGTTGTGTGCAGAAGCTGCACATGCCTTGGTAACATTATGCAACAAGTTTGAAGAGTTCTTCACTGTGAAACAGGGAGTCAGTCCTTCCTCTTCCTCTCTTTTGGAGGTGCTCAGACGTGCGTGTGCACTCAGCTAAATCCTTCCTGTTTCATTGTTTTTGTCCTGCTGTTGTTATGCACTCATTAGAATGATTGTTACTTGATTTCGTCTCCATTATTTGTTCTCAAATTTGACCATCTCCCCTGTTATGACGCCCTTATTCTGTTTTATTATTCTCTTAAAATTTAGGAATGGATCAACAATGTCCGCGGTGGTTCCTTTTCCTGCCAGGGGAACCACATCAAAGCAAGCTCCGAGCTGGTGGCTTTTAATACAGAGCAGGCTGGTATGACTAAAAACACAGTTTAACTGCAGTTTTTACTATACTTGGTTGAAGCAAATTGTGTTATTTTTACGTAAAAAATATGAAATTACATACATTACTGTGGGGATTTATAAGCTTTTAATGACTTGTATTTGCAGGTGGAGGCATGCTTGGTTTGACCTCAGTCAGACCTGGTTCTGATGGGCAATGGACGGTCACCCACATTTCTTGCCATTCTGGTAGTGATTTTTTATTGAATTTGGTTTCTTTTTTTGTTTTTGCACACTAATGTAATGCATGCATTTGAAGAGTAGCATCCTATAATTTCATTTTTTTCTTCTTTTGACAAAAAACGGAAAAACCTACATTTTTATAGACAAGTAAATCAGATTTAATGTGTCATTAATTTGCAATGAAATCCAACTATTTGTGGGCAGTTTTTAATGCAGTTTATAACTCATTTAATACACTGATATGCTGCTTTTTTCTCTTCTCTGTCAGATCTTGTGACTGATATGGACTTCAGTCCTTTTGACGAATATGTCCTGGCAACCTGCTCCGGAGATGAAACGGTGAGCAAATTCATCAAGTATTTTTTCTGTCTTTGTCCAGTCATTTGTTTGTCCCTTTCGTTTTTTGTCAGTCTTAGCTTGGTTGTACTATCTAACAACTTTGTATTGATCTGCAAAGGACTTAAAGACCCATTGATGAAAATAGTAAATTTTTACTATGTTTTTTGTGACATTTTTCTCATGCTGGAGGACATATATGAAGAAAAATAAGTTTAAAGTTGCATTTCTGAGTATTATTTATTCAAATTATTTTGAATCAGGAGCAGATGAAAAATTGCAGTTGGAAGAACTCTTTTTGTAGCAGTGATATAGGTCCTACAGTTGACAAGCCACAATCTATGTCCTAGAAAACAAAGTTTTTTGACTGAAAATGCTGTAATCATAAATGAAAGACCACCAGGAATGTTTTAAAGCACAAGTTAGGGGCCAGGGGCTGGATCCGGCCCGCCAGGCAAACATAGTCGGCTCTCAGGTAATTCTAATTTATTGTTATTAATGGCCCAATGTTATCTTGCTTCTAAGTTTTATAATTTGACAAAATATATTTTTACGGAGGGAAAATATTATTTAAGGTTTAAGTTAATTATGTTAAAAAGTTACGGTTATAAAGTTTTAAAAATATTGGTCTTCTGCTAGTTTTTTGGACAAATTTGGCATTTACTAAGATAATTTAGTCCATTTTGGAGTTTAGCTAATATTTCAGCTACTGTACATGCTAGCTGTTTTGGCTAATTTAGGCTTTTTTCTGTTTCTTTGACTATTTTGGAGTTTAGCTAATATTTCAGCTACGTGCTATCTATTTTGGCTAATTTATGCTTTTAAAAAAGTTTTTTAGGCTGTTATGAAGTTAGACTAATATTTACACGCAAGCTTTTTTGAGTAATTTATTATTTTTTTCAGTTTTAGGCTATTTTGGAGTTTAGCTAATATTTTAGCTGGCTGCTTCAGCAGTTTTATCAATTTCAGCATCTTCAACTATTAGCACTAGCATCTTCAATGGCCACATTCAGCCTAAAGCATTCACACTAGCATTATCACAGGTAATGATATATATCTTGTTCACAATTATGTTAAAAAGTTACGGTTTTAAAGTTTTAATAATTTAGTTTTAGAGTGTTCAATAAATGTTTATTCTGTTTGACCCGCGACCTAAGATGCGATTTTGCCCCCTGTGCGATTGAGTTTGACACCCCTGTTTTAAAGAATAGATCCAAAGATTATCAGAGTGAGGTTTTAATTTTAATCAATTTTTTTCTTTTTTAGCTAAAAAGTTACACTTTGGAGGATTTGAAATAAAAACTGTCCTACTTTTTCCTCGTTCCATATCCAGGTGAAGCTCTGGTACTTGTGTGATCCGGAGCAGCAGCAGCCAAGCGATCCGATGCTGACTCTACATCCGGGTCAGGGGAGGCTGGAGCTGCTACAGTTTCATCCCACCAGCTCTGGCCTTCTGGCTGTCGGCACCACAAAGTCTGCTCTGATTTGGGACACCAACCGAAAAGATGCACCGCTAGCAGGTAAAAGCAGCTGAGAGTAGAAACTACACTTTTTTTTTTTTTTTTTGTTTTTGAGGGGGAAAAGTTTGATTTAAAACAAAAATGACCAAAATATGTCTTATTCATTGTCTTTAAATGTAACATTTCAGTCTTTGTCTATTAATCGTCACGTTGCCATGTTTTGTCATGTGTGACATAATTACACTACGTAGTGTCCAGTTGCTGTTTTTGTCTTTTATTTTTTGAGAATGCCTGATTGACACTGCCTACGTTTTACAGCCCTGTGGCTCTGTCTAAGTTCTGGAGCAGAAGAGGTAAAGTTTTGGTTTAAAGTCCTGCTCCCAGTCTCTCTGGACTGGCCTCAGGATGTAGTCTCTATCCTCTGGCCTCACCTTACCCCCCTCCACCACCCCCTCCACCACCATTCCATGACAGCTCCCCTGGCTGCTGCTGCTCACTGCTGACCCAGCCTTTCATCAGGTTACCCCACACTTTCAATCACCTTTACTCGAGGAGTAAGATCCAGAGGGTGAACATGTTTTTTTTTTACTGTTTGGGTTCTTGTTTTATCATCATCTGTCTTATCAAGAACACCTTGTTTTTTCATCTGTTTGGTGTCACGATGAGTTATGTAATGCACACAAGCTGAGTTCATCTACGAAAAAAAGGTCTTTTGTGTGTCCTTCTCATGATGACCTGCATAACTGGCAGTTTATCCTCTGACATAAACCTCTGATCTTTTCTGCATTCTTTACGCTTGATTCATGGCTTCACCTCTTTCCTGTCACTGACTTGTCATGACTGATGTGTTTTTGTTGTCTCGTTTACATATGTGTTCATTGTGACTTCCTCTTTATTTCCTCAAACTTATTCATATTTCTTCTGCTTTGTTTTTTTTTTTCCTCTAATTTAATAGTCAAAGTTGAACAAAGAGTTGTTTAAAGCTCTTACTGATCAGCTGTTTGTCTGAAGCTTTGGAGCAGCATGGAGACCAGATGCAGAGTCTGAGCTGGAAACGGGATGGATCCCTGCTGGCATCCTCCTGCAAGGTGAGGACGGACTCATCGGCCACATAGATAGTACAAGGATCTTGCCTCTCCTCTTAAGGCTGTAAGAAGTAGCGACTATGACAAGGATTTTTATTATATAACCAAATATCTTGTTATCAGGCTGTTATAAGTCTAACACCTGGTTCACGTAGGACGTGGAAGCGCAATATCCACTTATCCTCCAGTTCACACCAGACACGTATTTTTCCGCGATGGTCGACAGACGCAGATACAAAAATATGATCACATTTGTCAATAACGGTATTTTATTGTGAAAATTTGATTATGTTTTGAAAATTGACCAGATTTTCTTTTGTGGCGTAAATTCCTGCCAGAATTGAGACGCATCTCTCATGGCTCGCGCAAAAAATAGACGCCGATAGATGAGCCAGCTGCAGAGGACCGCGCCATTTTGCAACTGGTGTGAACTACACCGTTTGTTAACAAGGGCGGTGAATAGTAGCGGCCTCCGTTCGGCAGGGCTTCCGCATCTGATGTGAACCAGATGTAACTAGTAATCTCTAAAGTACAACTAGTTAATTAGTGACATCCAAAAATGTGAACTAGTGTTTAAAAATGTGGACTAGTTTACTAGTGGACTCTATTTGTGCTTACTAGTTAAATAGTGGCCATCTGAAGAGACCACTAGTTAACTAGTTACACTTAAATTTTCTACATGTTCACTAGTAAGACTCCTATGACATTCACTAGTAAACTAGTGTGACCAAAATCTAGTACTGGTTTACTATTGACACTCAAAAATGTTAACTAGTTGTACTTTACTAGTTAGGCTTAAAACAGCCTGATATCAAGGATATTAATGTCAAAGATATTGTTTGTATATCTGCGATCTGTTGCAGAAAATTATTATTTGAGGATTGCTGATTTGCGATCTTTAGAAATCTAGTAGAGTGTTGTAAAAATACACTTTATTCAGTGTAGTTATTACTCTAAAATGAAGAATATTAAGTTCATAAACTAAACAAACCTAACAGGAAGTTAATGAAACTTCAGAGTAAAGTCAAGGTTTTTATTTTCAAAGTAAAGCTATCGAATGTTTTTGCAGTGGCATTGGTAAAAATAGAGACTGAAGTTCAGTTTGCGTAATGAAATAAATTCTGAAAAGAATTATAAATATATCAAAAAATAATAACAGTTTTTGAATAAAAATATGATTAAGGGTATTACAAAACTCTGTTGGTTAATTCCCTTTGAAGAGGAAAAAAAGTCAGTTTCTAAAACATTTTTTGGGAAATGCTGTTGTTCATTTACTATCTTATCATCTACTGGAAATATAGTCAGCAAAACTTTAATGGAAAAACAGTGGAGAACATTTTCAGGATTTGTAGTTTACAGCTGAACTTAACTAGGAAGTGATAAATACTATTTCTTTCTTTCTAAATTGTGTTTTTATCTATGTTTTGTTGATTCTGATCTCCTTTTCAAGATAAAAGATGGTGTTTGAATACAAATTTTTTACATTTCAATTCATCTCGTTGAAAGACGTATTTAGATTAATTAGCAATAATTGTGTTCTGATGTTTTTAAATTTTAAATTTTTTAAATCTCAACCCTTAAATTAAAATCTCCATTCTGTTTTTTATAAAACAAGATGGTCTGATTCCTGTAGTTGCAGTTTGTAGCCTCTAGGTGCTGCTACTTCCCTACAGTCAGAGCTGTATTCCTGATTATTGCAGTTCTGTGTTTACATATGGAGTTTATTTTCCTCAAATGCCAACAAGAGTGATCATGATTATTTATTAGCAGCTTTTGCAGAAGCAAAAAATGGTTGAACTTGGCACGCTCTTTAATATAACATTTAATTGCCAGTTTTAGCATTGTAATACTGATGCCAAAGACAGTAAATGAGGGCCTGTGGAGATTTCCCTCATCAGATTGGAAACTGTTGGCAAGGATGCCACTAATAACGGCAACAGGCTGCGTGTGAAAGCTTAATCTGCCATGGCTTGAAATTAAAATCAGCCCCCTTAACCCCTCCTCCCAGCATGCATCTCTTTATGGCCCCATCAAGCCCACTGGTGGACCCACTAGCTGACAACCAGGACTCATTTCACGCATGCAGTGATTGTGCGAAAGGAAGACACAAAGAGGGAATTCACAGACGAGATCTTTGCAGGCTGCTGTTATTATTGCAGATGTAGGAGGAGAACGAAAGCAAGCTGCTGGACGGGAAGAGAATCGTTCTGTGTTTCCCTCCTCTGAAAGTACACGATGACTGATGTAAATTTGAGGCACGAGGAGCTTAGCAACCCCATAACCTTTGACTCCCAAACGCACCCCATGCACCTACTTAATAGGTATGATTGTTGTTCCTGTCCTCCTTGTTTGTCTTAACTTTGACAAGGGACAAATTGCTGCGCCTGTCACAGGCTTTCATCACGGATTTTCCGAATCGGGACACTCTTGACAGGATAATCGTCCTCAATGTTGCTACCAAGCCTCCTGTTTGAAAGAACAAGACAGCTGGGAGGAAGAGTGTGTTTTGGTGGGGTCGAAGGGGGGCCTCTGAGGTTCCAGCCCTGTTGGGCTGTGGTGTCATTTCACCAAAAAAAAGGCCCCTTTCAAATCCAAGTTATTAAAGCAAATAGAGCCTACCGACATGTGGGTCCAATTCCTAGCCCTCCTATAGGGTAAACTTGAGGGCACAGTTGGGGGAGGATGAAGGGGAGACCACCTCTTCTGACGGAGATCCTGACAGGTTTCATTTGAACCTAAAGAGAAGTGTATTTATTACAGTCTTTCAAGGAGAAAGGCAGCATTCATTAAGAAAAGCCTGCATCTATCTAAATAATCCCAGCCAGCAAGTTTAAGTGGGCCCCTTATGGTATAAAATGGGGCATAAAATGTGGGCCCCGATTGGGTTTGTCTGCAGTTTCCTTGGTGGCCCCACATGTTCTTGCCCACATTGTCTTAAGTAGGGACTCAATGGGTTAGCTCGCTACGCTAGCCAGCCGGCCGGTGGACAGCATAGCGTGCTAGTGAGCTCTTCTTTTGCAAGCTATCGAGCCCTGCTGTACCATGCTAGCGAGTTCCACTGCAGTAGGCTAGCGAGCTCCACTGTAGCATGCTATCGAGCTCAGCTGTAGCGAGCTAGTGAGCTCCTCTGTAGCTAGCTAGCGAGCTCTGCTGTACCATGGTAGCTAGCTCCTCTGTATTGAGCTAGCTAGCTCCTCTGTAACTGGCTAGCAAGCTCCCATGCATTGAGCTAGCAAGCTTCCCTGTAGCGAGCTCCACTGTCCATCAGGCGGCTGACTAGCATAGCTAGCTTACCAACTGTGTCTCCACTTAAGCCAATGTGGGCAAATACAGGTGGGACCACCACAGAAACTATGGCAAACCCATTTGGGGCCCTTACTTTCTGCCCACTTTTGTCCCATATGGGGTCCACTTGGCTTTGCTGGCTTTGATTCGTTTTTTTATATCAGAAATGAATTGCTGGAGTCCACAGTTTACTTTTGTACTTGAAAAGTTCATATATTAACGTAGCCCTTTGGGAACTGCATTTCTCATCGTAACTGATGAAGATTCTGATGCTTCCCACCGTCCATCACCACAGGTCGTGATGCTAGTAACCATGGGAGACTCGGCGCAGCCGTCTGGCAGCGCATTTGTGTTTGATGAGCGAAGATTCCCAGCATCTCTGTGTGTTTGCGCTCATGTGAAAGTTGTGTGTGCAGCCGACCTGCGGTGGAAACTTATGAACGAGCAGCTTGAGAATGAGGCTCCACCTCTTTGATTAAACAGCTGCCACCTCCTCGCACACGCAAAGGTACACACAGTGCGGGCCCTCCCATCTGTGCGTTTATGAGCCTAGATGATGTGGATCTCTATATTTTGTGATGGTCATCGCCTCAAGGGTGTGTGTTTTCCTTGTCTGAGTTTATGGTTGCACATCTGGAGCTGAACAGCCTCTGATTTGTGTGTTTGAACAGCCAGATAGTATCCCCGCTCGTGCTGTTTGCACTATAAAAGGAGATGAATTGGCTTTAATTGGGAGGATGCTTGATTATATGTGTGTAGGTTGCCCCTATCTTTGTTTTTAGAGATGTTGTAGTCCATTCACGGGCAAAATTTGTTGCGTTTTTAGGAAAATTAATATACTGTTTTACGATTTAATTTAGACAAAAATGGGAATTTTCATCCCCTCAATAGTCTGGATTGATTCTCTGCCCCCAAAAATCCTGGATGAACATTGAAAAATCAAAAAAAGTTTGTGGTGTTGTCTTTTTTTAAACAGGTGGATTCTTATCCAAAGGTGGGGGAGGAGTTGTGTGCCTGTGGTGTTCTCTGAGCCTTTGGCTTAGTCACAGGTCACGGAGGTGCGCAGACATGTCTGTGGAGCATCACAGTCGTGGGTGGGCCACGCTCACATGCCGACAAGATGGACAACCGAGGAGAAACAGCAGCATTAGTCAAAACCCTTGTTTGCTATTCCAGTCAAAAACAGCAAATAGATGCTTTCTTTGACTTCTACTAGAGCTGCAAAAAAAGCAACATTTTTGATCATCTTTATTGTGGGAGGAAACCTCTCAAAAGCAGATGTTGGTGCTGATGTTCATTGACGTTTGATGTATTTTTGTAAGCGTTACTGTCCTCGGCGGTCTCCTGAATCACTTCGGCATGTGTTTATTGAGAGTGTGTATGATTTAGCCAATGTGATTATAAGTATTAGCTGCTCCGTTTCATGCGGCTCTGTGATCCCAGTCACACAGCAGTATTGAGTGACATGGCTGCAGACACAAATGTCCTGCACAGCCTGATCTCATTAGACCCCATTTCCTTCCAATCATACAAGAGTCTCTCTGATTGGCTGCTTTGATTGATGCCGACTGTGTATTTTGGCTGGCCGGGGTCAAGGCGCACGAGGCCGTGGAGCGGTTACTGGTTTGCATTTGCTGACGATGAGTCAGAAAGATGTGACTGATAAATGAGTGAAGTTATTTTACATTTGATCTGGGGTAGATGGAATCTCACTTTATTTGAATACTTTCAAGATGTAGCTTTAAAATCGGAGGTGCCCCTTAAATTTGTATGAAATTATTCAGTTAGTTAGATGCCTGTAGGATAATTAAAGACATTTGGAAATCTTTTGCAGGTTAAATCTCTTGTTTGTCAGTAATTCTTACATTCTAGATCTTTATAACACTCAACAGCCACTTTATTAGGTACACCTTGCAAGTACCGGGTTGCCTTCGGGACTGCCTTAATTCTTTGTGCCATAGATTCAACAAGGTACTGGAAATATTTCTCAGAGAGTTTGGTCCATTTTGACACGATAGCATCACTCAGTTGTTGCAGATTTGTTGGCTGTACCCATGATGCCAATCTCCTGTTCCACCACATCCCAAATGTGCTCCATTGAGATCTGGTGACTTTGGAGAACTTGAGTCCAGTTAACTCATTCTCATGTTCAAGAAACCAGTCTAAGATGATTCCAGCTTTTGTCAGAATTTACTGAGTCGGACACCCAAGGAGGAGCACACTGAGGGCTAGATATGTACAGTTTATTATGCTCAAGGTGGTGTGGAAAAAGTAGACTTTGGGGGTGTTGATATGGAGATGGAGGGCAGTGAAGAATCTTGTTAAATCCAGGTTAGGGTCATACACATGGGGTCCAATCCAGAAATGCAACACACCAGGGGAGCAGACTTGAATCCAAAATCCAGGGCCAGAAAAAGGGTCAAAACCAGCAGGACAGAAGAAGAAGGCTTGAGCAGACTTGAGGGAGCTCAAGCAGACTCAAGGGAGCTTGAGCAGACCTGAACCTTGGCAGAAAGCACAACGAACTGGCAAGGAGGATGAGGAGGAGAGAAACTTAAGTAGTCCAGAGCTCATCTGTGTGGAATCAGGAAACAGGAGTGAGCAGGAACAGGAAGCCCAGAGGGAAAAAACCCCACAGATCCTGACAGCTTTATGACATTGTTACGTCCTGCTGCTACTGCTGGACATTTTTCCATCCAGTTCTTCTGCTCACCTGGCAGGTTTGGCCAATGTGCCTTAATCAGCATCCAGTGGCTGCTTAAGGCAGAGGAGGCCACACCAAGGCAGGCAGGGAGCAGAGCTGCAGGCTGAGGAGCTGGTTTGTTTCATTCTATTTAGTTTAGGGTTAGACCTTGGTAGTCTTAGTTTGCGGGCTTTGTTTATTTAATTTTTTTTAGGTAGTTTTGGTAATGCAGCCCTTAGCAGGGAGCTGCTGACTCCGACGGTTGGTCAACATTCTCCCTGACTTATTTCCTGTTTGGCCAAAGTTCCAACTCCCTTTTGACTTGTCTTTTTGAACCAGCACACTTATTATTTCATTTTTGTTCTCTTATTTCTGGAAAAAGAATTTCCTTTATTTAATAAACTTTGTAACTTTTTTTATTGATGTCCAGTTTTTGTTATTGTGCCCTTCTGTGGTTTTCCCCCTGGACCCGAGCCGGGTTTGCCCATAGAGGACGTAACAGACATGGTGTGTTATCCTGCTGCATCAGAAGATGATACACTGAGGTCATAAAGGGATGGACATGATCAGCAACACTACTCAAGTAGGCTGTGGTGTTGTAACCATCCTCAATTGGTACTAAAGGGCCCAAAGTGTACCAAGAAAATATTCCCCATACCAACACACCACCACCACCAGCCTGAACCTTTGATACAAGCCAGACCTCGGTTATATCTAATAGTTATTTGAGTTACTGATGCCTTTGCATCACCTAGAACCAGTGTAGCCATTCTCCTCTGACCTCTTGCATCAACAAGTTAACTGAATATTGTCTGTTTTTTTGACCATTCTCTATAAACCCTAGACATGGTGGGGAAAATCCCAAGAGATCAACAGTTTCTGAAATACTCAGACCAGCCCAATCATGCCACGTTCAAAGTCACTTCAATCACCTTTCTTTGCCCTTCTGATGCTTGTTTTGAACTGCAGTAGATCTTGACCATGGTTTTATAGGAATTTTATTTTATTTTTTAAAATTCACTCTTTATTTTTTCGGCCCAGGTCTCCCTTTAAAAATAGATCTAATCTCCATGCCCTATATCAGGGATAGGCAACTCCAGGCCTCGAGGGCCGTAGTGTCTGGATGATTTCTAGATATCCAAGCCGTACTCATGACTAATTCATTGGTTCAGGTGTGTCCAGCCAATTAGAACATGCCAGAGCAGGCGGGGTATGTTGAAAAACATGCAGGAATGCGGCCCTCGAGGCCTGGAGTTGCCTATCCCTGCTCTATTTACTGAGTAGTGAATTACTTCCCTACCCAGTACACATTGCACTATATATTAAGTTTGCCATTTTGTAATGCTGTCTGAATCTAGAATTCAAAATTAGGTGCCAAAGAAATTTCCCAGAAGTCTCTACAAAAAACAGTGTCCATCGATGCTCACTAGATTGGCCCATATAGACCACAATGCATTGCATTTGAATGATTTTTCATGTTAAAAGAAGTATTTTAATTTATTATTTTTTATAAATCATGCAAGTTTTCATCATCAGAGCACAGTGGATTCAAATAGTCATCGTAAAATGTTTGTATTTATTAGGTTTTTGCTTCAAGAAATCTGTGACGCCATATTTGCCTTAAAAAAAGAAAAAAAAAACTTGATCATGGTGTTTGAATTCCTTTTAAAATCCAAGGCACTAAATAGTTCTGTACCATATAGTGTTTTAGTAGTTAGGGATTAAAGAAGGAATTTTAAACATTGGACTAAAGGCATCACCCCAAAGTGATCCTAGTTACATTTTTTTTAAGATTGTATGATAAATATAAAAAAGGTAAATAAAGGTGCATAATTGAAAATTCTTCTAAAAATGTTTCCTTTCTGATGCTTTGCTAGGACAAGATGTTGCGGGTTTTTGATCCTCGTGCCCAGCTGACACCTGTGCAGGTAAGTCCTCCTTTATTAATATCAACTTTGAACATAAAAAATGATCCAAACTGCTGTGAGAATGAGGTGATATTTTTGTTTTCATGGTTTGGGCCAATCAGAAAAAGCCAAGCAGCTGTCATTGAGCTGTTTTATGTATTTATATGAAACCAGCTGATGTCTAATATGAGACATTTATGGTTATATTGATGGATTGACACACTTTTAATGAATAAAGAGTAGTTAAAACCTTAAAATTAACAAAGTAAAAGCAATATTTAGTTTTTAATTCATTTGAACAATTTAAATAAGCTTGACATTTTATTTTCCCACCTTTTTTATTATTCGTCAATAAAAAGGATAAAATCTTTAAACTGTACATCAAATTGATATGATAAATACACGTCCTTGACCACTCTTGCGGTTTGATGTGAGCTCATTTTTTTTTCCACGCTGTATGTAGTAAACATGTTGACAGTAACCCTGAAAGTTCACCGCTGGCCACTCCGGGTGACTCATCACGTATTGATTTATGAACGTGCTGCTCTCTACTCTCCACTTCCCACGGTACCCATCCCACACTAATCTGCTGTGAACTCCTCCACTCACACCACTTTTTTTTTTTTTTTGCCCTTAGTGCAGGTCTCTCACCAATGACCCGCTCTGAGCTTCTAGGGCTGCATCTGCAGCAATGAGGAAGTGGAGTGGTTGGGCATTAGTTTGTTTGAGGGAAGATGAAGGAGGGGCACAGAGGGTGCCATGAGAGGCTGCTTCTCTTGAGAGCAAATATTCTCACACATTGCAGTGGCAGACCTCCCAGGGTGCTTTAATTACTGGGATGCTCATGGCCTCTCTGGTTTGTAAATATGAGGAATCCTGCAAAAACACTGCATGCCACAGAGGAATGAATATCCCATGGCTGAAATAGCTGGAAGGCACCTCAGCTGGTACAGCAGGGAAATTGAGCACTTTTAAATGTGCCTTATGGGCGTGTGCATGTTTTGTCCTTTTGCATCTACAGTAAAAGTGCAACCATGAGTTCCTAATACAGTTTAAACATGTTTCATCGTTAGGATCATTAGTTATAAATTAAAGATCCACTCTGATCATCTTTTGAGCAATTTTTAAAACCATTCCTAGTGATATTTTAAATATGATTTTGCCATTTGTTGCCATAATAGAATAAAAGTAGGATTAAATCACTCAGAATTTTCTTAAAGTATCCCCTTAAAGTATGTTAAAAACACTCAAAAAAACAAGTGGATCTTTATCATTAAAGTACTTTTATCGTTAACAATTACTTTGGAAGTCAATGTATTTCAGTCAATAAAACTACTTCTCTTTCATGCTTTTATTTTGGAGACAGGACAATGACATCAACAAGTAGAGCTATAAAATGAGGTCAATCCAACTGTGTTTGAAGTTCCGTCTCCACTGGTTTGGGTTGTACGGATTTATGGTATCTTGACATTATTAGGTGGATTACAATGTAATTTGATATAAAGTACAAACTAAAAAACATGTTGTCCCAGTTTTATAGCAATGTTGAAATAAAATGGATGCGGTAGGGCAGTTGTTTTTACAAAAATAGGGTTTATTGCACAAAAAGGGGGTTCTGAATCCTCAAGCACCTCCAAGATACCTCCATTCTTGCTCTTTTCTGCATCTCGACTAATCAGCTGAATTTTTCTTAACACACATTGAAACATACAGAGGGCCACTCATCAAACGTTCTGACAATTACATGACTATATCAACTAATGGAGATTTCTGGATGTAAGCAGCTCCCCCTAGTTTATATTTGCATTTTTTGCAAATGCATTTTTGCATTTTTTTTCTTTCCTTTTTCCTGAATATGAATGAATGTTGAATTAAAAACCTTAAGTTGCCACTTGTTGGAAAGCAAACAAATGATGGATTTTTGTTTTGTTAGTACCATGTTAAAATACTGCTGCAGCCTGTTTGTTTTGCATGAACATGCTCAAAATATAAATGCAAATATTCCTCTTCCTGCAGCACGTTCACAGAACCTTTACCAAGAATATGTCCTTTTCAAATGGGACTGCATGTAAACTGCCTAAGTACATTTCCCAAAAAGACTCATTATAACCAATATGAAGACGTCTGTAATGTGTATGTTTACAAAAACTGCTTTAGGGTGCTGGGCCACCTACAAATATGGACACTTTTTTAGTCTCCAGGGTTCTCTCTTTGCCTTCTCCTCCATCTGTCTAATAAATGCCTTGTTGCCTTGGAGAGCATCAAGCTGTGCAACTGCAGTGACCCGTCTGTACTCCCGAGCCCAGCACATGACTTTTACACCTCAAACCTCGCTGAGCCCAGCCACAGATCAAAGTTATTAAAGGGCTGTGTTGGCATTTGGTTTGGCGCTCTTTTCCTCTGTAATGCACAAGGTCCGGCTTCGAGAGGCTTTGGTTTAGAGGCCTCTGAGCGGGCAGAGCCGCCCCGACAGCTTCAGATGTGCAGCTGTCTTTCTGTGGCCTGATGACATCCCAGCAACTCTTCCCTGCAGCTCTGTCTTCTTCACAGCAGGTGGATGGTAAACCCTTAAAGTCCCAGTCCGATCAGCTTTATATCTAAAGTGTTCCTGGTCGTCTGTTGGTTATGAAAAAATGCAGTTTTTAGCCAGAATTATGAAAAACCTGTAGCTTTTTAGGAGATAGTTTCTGCAAAGTGGCATGAGTTTATTAGGAATCCGTCTCAGAGTTGTCGAGGGGACAGTTAGTTTGGAGCAAACCTTATCGTAATTTTGGCAAAATATTATATTATCTTAAATAGTTTTAAATAATTTTACAGAAAAAGATCTTAAATTATATCTAAAGAAAATTAAAAATATGTAATGGGAAATTAACAAAAACAATTAGACTATTAACTTCTGATTGAGCCGACTCAGCACTTTCTTTTGCTTTTTTCTTTATTGACTATCTCTGTTTTATACTTTTCATTGTTTTTTTTCTGTGTCTGTAATGTCTCAAGTATTGTACTAAATATTGTACAAGCATTGTGTTTGAATAAAAAAAATGTTAGTTTGGAGCAACCCCTCCCCCACTTCCCATCCCCCATATGTTTAGTTAGCTTAAGTATCTTGTGACCTACCCTTTGTAGTTTTTTTTTGTCACAACTACAAGCTTTTTACAAACAGCATGAATAAGAAATACTCAGAAATGCAATTTTAGGCATCATCAGAAAAATGCCACAAGAGCATGTTAAAACTTTTCATTTTAGTGGGTCTTTGCAAACACCACAAAGCTGAATATTACACAGCATTGCATTAGTGGTTTGGAAAGCCCCAAAAATCTTATATTTTCACCTCTTTGTATTTGATTTCTGCCCTAGATCTAATCAGAAAGGTCGGTGTAGCCCAAAAAATAAACAGATGGGGTCAAAGAAACATATAATTATCTAATTTTGAGGCTTATTTAGTCAACGATAATGCACTTCTTGGGGTTTTAGAATAACAAAAACTCGCTTTGTGTCGTATTTCAGAAAAATCCTAGAAAATAGTTGCTGGGTCCCCAGCTTGGCATGCTAAGGTGACAAAACACACTAAAAGTTTTTAGACTTTTTTTCCTTGTGAGTATAAAATGTGCACGCTGTAAGAATGGTAAAGCGGTGAGTCATCAAGTTCTAAACATAAACTTAACTGATTTTTTTCTTTTCTTCCTTTTTCTTTGCTATTCTTGGTTGTGCACTCCCCAGCCTAACATCCTTTAGGCCTCCACCCTGACTGCTCCGACTCAAACTGCCTTGAAGGGAGCTGCTTCTAATGGGACACGTGCCGTTTTGCGGGCATCTGAGTCTCCTCTCTTGCCCCCCGCCCCTTGCATCTTTGGATCCGTGTAGCGTATATTTGCTGAGTGTGCGGTTCTGTAAGTGTGCTCGTGTGCGAGTATACCATATGTGTTTTAAATTACAGTGCTGAAAATACCCCTCATAGTTTGTGACCACTATCGGCCGGAGAGCTGTCGATCTGCAGTCCCTGGAAAAGCAGAGAGTCAGGGAAAAAAAGGAATAGATTGCTGGACTCTGGGCCAGATCCTCTTTTTCAGCTGGAGCTTCTGCTGCTCTGGGTGAAATTAGAGAGGACCACTGGCGGGAATGGGTTTGGGCTCGATGAGGTAGAGCCAGCAAAAGCGCGGCGGTTTGAGTTCTGTACCATCTTTTAAACCATGACAGAAATTACAGCCTCAGCCCCCTGGTAGGTGTGTGTCTCCAGTCTCAATCATCCTAAACTGCATTTGTATCTTTATCCCTAAGTATATCTTTGAAATAATCTGTTTTTTGGGGGAGTTGGGAATGTTAATACTCAGGTTTCTCTTTACAGGGAGAATAAACTACTAGCAGGCATTGGGAGCTGGGGTTTTAGTGTGGACTCTGGCACAAAGCACAATGAGAGTCTTTGCTGCAGACCAGTTCTGTTTGTACCACAGATTCCAACAGGAGAAGCATTCAGAAAGATGAGATACATTTTATTTTGATGCCCCTGTCATTCTCTGGTGGAAACAGAAATAAAGACGAAACAAAAAGATAGATTTATGACAAGTTCATGGCTACATAGTTTGCTCATTTTGTTGAGTTTAATGTAGCAGAAGTCAAATCTTCTGTAGCTGAAAGTGTGTATTTGTGTCCTTTACTAAAAATGGAGGACACATTAAAAAAAAAATTAAGATTAGCATTGCATTTCTGAGTATTTTTTTATTCAAATCCTTGTAAATCAGGAGTAGACAAAAAAGGCTGTTGAAAAAAGCTTGTAGCAGTGATGTTGAAGCTACAATCGGCAGGAAAATCCATTCTGATGCATCTTCTTGCAGACCACTAGACTCATGTCATCTTCGTTTTCCTCGTCAGAGCTGGCGGATTCTGTACTGCTGGATATTTCAGATTGTTCACCATTTTTGCTGCACCATTAATGTTAAGTTTGAGTTTTAAGGCGCCTATACGATTAAAAAAAAACAACTTTTTGAGCTTTTAGGGGTATTACAATATTCATTCTTCACTATGAACAACCTCAACGTGCTATTTTGATCCGTTCATGCATTTCTGTTTCTCTGAAAACCTCATCTCCTTCCAATGCCAGCTCCGCCCCCCAGACAAACTAAGCTAATGGATCAAGCTAGCGGTTATCCGCTAGCTTCGAGTTCTCCCCGGTTTACGCACAGTCGTGTAAGTGCTGGCTGTTTGTGGCCAAGAAACACTCATTGCATGATTACTTTATGCCATAAACACTTTCTTAACTCAATCACACTTTCAGCAATTTTAGCAATTTTGGTATCAAAACGTTCTGATATGTATAAACTTTATGGTCTTTGAAATATTGAGCAAAACATGCCGTCAAAGAAATTAATGAAAAATTGCTCAAATCCTTCAAAAACATTGTGCTCTTTGAAACTTGTAAACTTCCGCATACTTTAGCTAGAGACACCAATCAAACTTTGAAAAGTTCAGCAACCACTGGGTTTTTAGACTAATTTGGAGTTAGCATGATGTTAGCCTTATGCTACACGTTTTGGCACAATTAGATATTTTTCCAGTTTTTTGCCTAATTTAGCTTTTAGCTAATCTTCTGGCTAATTTAACATTAAGCTAATCTTTTGGCAAGCTTGCAGATGCAGCGTTTTCAGCTATTAGCTTAAGCATTTTTAGCTATCATCTCTGTCATCTTTAGCGGCCACATTCAGCGTACAGCACTGGCTGGCATTATCGTAGATAACGCTATAAATCTAGTTCGATTTAGTGTTTAAACTTTGTGCGGTGGCACACACCAACGAACATTCTGGTGAGGAATTTGCACAAATGTTTGGATGGATCCTGAAATATCAGACAATAGCACCGGCAAATAAGATGGCTGCAGATAGCAGATGTCATGAAATAGGCGTTACCAAGTAGAGAAAGGCGGAGCCTCAGAGTTTCAGGAGTTTTACTTCTGGGTAGGAAGAATGTTCACAAAAATAACTCGTGTTTGGTGAATTTCTAATGAGCTACTGCAGTTTTTGCAGAAACTATGTCCAAGAAAACGACAGGTTTTTTAATTTTGGCTAAAAATTTTATAAGCATAATTAAAAGACCAGTGGGAACGTTTTTAAAATAGATTAAAAAAAATGACCGGAGTGAAACATTATTGACACATTTATGAACTTTTTTAAAATATTTACCTTTTTTATTGTCAAATTGAGTCATTTGGTCGATTTTGGGCTTAAAGAATTATTGAAGAAAACTATTTCAAATATGAAAATTATATTATTCTTTCCCCAGTTTCAAACATTCTCGGCATTCTGCTGTATAAGCAAATAATTCTTCCACACTCGAGGTCTGCTCTTGCCCAACAATGAAATGATGATACTTCCCACAAAATGAAGCTTGTTTGGATCTCGCAGAATGTTTCTACGGACACCGCAAAGACACAAAAAGTCGACGCTGAGGAATGGGAAACGAAAGTCGCACATTTCTCCAAGAATCTGTCAAAAGCTCACTCAGCACTCCAGCTTCACGGACTGCATAGTTTCGCCAACAGCAGAGCCAAAAAAACTGTCTTTATAGCTAACAAGGAGTACGTTTTTATTGAGGAAAGAAAGCTGCTTACAGGCATTTAGTGGGGTGTCTCTCATGAAATGGTAAACACAACCATTTTTTTTTACTACTGAGTGTGTGCGGCATCTGTTTTTCTTACGAAAAGTAAACAGAAAGTTGACAGTTTAACTCACAAGTGAGCAAAACACTCATGTGTTAAAAAAACGTGTTTTTACTTTCGTTATGAAAGCCCATCATTTAAAAAAACTCTCAGATCAATAAAAGAGATAATTTGAACTAATCTTATCTTCGAGTTAGGACCTTTTTCCCCAGATTGCTTTGACAAAAGCATAGCCAGATGTTGCAGTGTCGGTCACGCCGCATCAGAATACACACATTCGGGGTATGGTCGTTCACCTTCCTCAGATCAGTTTTCCCCGAGTTGTTGCTTCAGAAATAAGCACACATGTGTTTCCTTGCGTCTCTTCCTGCCCTGTGGTTTGCCTTTTTTCGCTCACCTTCTTTCCCAGTCACTAACTTACCCAGGACGTCATGCCGTATATTTCCCCATCAGATCCTGCTGGGTTCAGGACCTGGTAATAGCCCGTGGTTAACTCAGCCCAGATGTTGCACCCCTTCTTGTTTTTCCCCTGGCCTTTTCTCTCTTTCCATCTCACCTCCTTTCTTAACTGGCTGCCTACTGCCACTCACAGTTTCAGAACTGGAAACGGGCTATTCTTTTCATAAGGTGACAGAAGTTTATCCTAGGCAGCAAAGCCGTGGGCTGTTAATTTTTATGACTCCTCAACGTGCATGTTGTGTGTGGGTATAAACAGGAATGGCTTTATGGTGACACAGCTGAAGGAGATCTGAAAGAAGAGATTTCAAGTTTGAAGGAGTTACGGTAGCTTAGCCAATCAGCAGGCTGCCTTGTGTTTACTCAAGGAATACTGTTGATTTTATTTATTTTTTTCGAAGCTGTATTTGATGCCAGCTGGCAACAGCAGTGCTTTTTTCGGGTTTCAAGTGTGTGTTTTTTTCACGAGCAGAGGCCTCATTACTGAGCTGGCTGCTGTGGGACTCTTTAGTCCTCGTGCTCACATGTGGATCACACCTGGTGACAAAAAAAAAAAAACAAACCTCCACTGTTAGTGCATCTTCAGCGAAGAGCCACCACATCAGTGTCTTCAGCTTCCAGCCAGATGTTGTCTAAATTCCCCTTTGATTTGAGGGATGAGAAACAGACTGCAGATGCTGAGATAAAAAGATTTTTGCATTAAAAGAACAATTGCTACTTAGCAAATCAAATTAGTTCATATGGGAGTCATTTGTTTCTGGAGTTTTATTCTAATTTATGCAAGTAAAACTAAAAAAAAAGAACGTTTGTTTTGTGCAACGCAGCTTTATTCAGCTTCTAAAAGGCTTTTCTTTGCCTCTGACCACTAAATATTCATTTTTCATGCATAGCAGTTTAACTACCCACTGATGTCTTTTGCTTTCATTTGTTCTTTAAAATCAAAAGATCTAGTTTTAAATTGCTTCTGAAAATGTATTCTTATAATCTGTTGTTGCTTAAGGCAACCACAGATATTCTTTGTGTTTTGTTTATTTTCCTTATATGTTATTATGTCCAAAATGTCGATAATAAATGCCTGGAAGTTGTTATTTTCTTGTTTTTAACTGTTATGATTATTATTCAGAACTTTAGTTTCATTTATCTTGTTTATTTTATTAGTTGATTGATATATTATTATTTTTAAACCAAATTCACTTGTATTGTGATGTCAGAATCACAAAAAAGTACATTGATTACCAGTTTGGAAGGGAATTTTGTTGTTAAAGATAATACATTTTTCTGTTTTTTGCAGATTCTGAAAATTGAAACCAGAGATTTTAAAGGAAAAAAGCATAAACATGAGTTTTATGTATGTTTTATGCATAAAATAAGTTCAATTAACCGTTAAGACTATGAGTTATTTAGTACAAGTTCTGTACAAGTGAAAGATGAATACCTTCTATCAGTTGGGTTTTTTGGACGATTTAATAACAGTTCCCCCCCATTAGAGCCCCACAGGTGAGACCTCCATGTTTGGGTTGAGAATAGACACAGGTGTTCATACCTGCATTGATGTTGTTTTTCACAGAAGCAACACACACACACACACACACACCCCCCCCCCCACACACACACACACACACCCACACACCCACAAAGCTAAAACTGTTAAACACACAGACTCTGGCCAGAAATCTGCTTCACACATGGCCCAAAGATGATATATTGTTTATTGTTCTCCAACAAAATCCAACCCAACTAATGTTTTATTAATTGAGCTTCTTAAGAAAACCGTTCCTGCTGTAATTTGTGGTCACATGCCAGACCTAAATAGAAACTACCTTACTCTGAGAATGTGGGGAAAAATGCGAGGACTGCAAAGGCCGGGAGTCGTCAGTTTCAGAGTAAAATGTTTGTTGGCATAGTGTAGATGAAGTAATTACTCACGCTGTCTGTCATCAACCTGTCTTGTTGTTTCATGCACTTTATACCAGGGAATCTTGTGTTGTTTCTGGGTATAAAAAAAAGAACACACTTACCGTTTGAAACCTGTTTGTTTGCCTTTCATAGTTGTTTTTTCCTGATGTCAGTTTAGCCAAACACACAGCAGCTGCAGTAAACACTATTATATCTACTATATATATATATATATATATATATATACACTTCAGGACAACACGAATGAAAAAATAAATCTGCAAGTAATGAAACCGCCAATGAAAACGCCAATAAGTGGGAGAACACTCTAGGTACAGTTCTTGAAATTTTTTTGAATTTATTCAGGAAACTTTGAAGTTTATCGATTACAGCAATATATATATATATATATATATATGTATACCACTAAGTAGTCGTCAGTATTTACACAGGTCAGAGGAGTCCATGATTACACATATGCAGCACCTGCACACACAACTGTCCCTGTTCACAACTTAGGTTTCTACACCAATGTGCGAGGGTGCTTTGAAGATGTGAAGCCCCTGTGATGTGGTTTCCAGGGAGGGGGTTAAATCAGCCAACTGGATCCACTGCTGCTATGAAAGGCCAATAAATGACACCAGGCACTGAACGGGCTGCGGGAGCGAAGGCTCTTTGTGTAGAATTGAGCCATGATTAGCTGCATGTTCTGTGCTCCTGCTTAGTTTCAAACTCCCCGTCTTCATCGGATCCCTTCACCAACTATTCATTGTTTTTGTTTTGTTTTTAGAGAGCAGGTCTGGCGTGCAGATGCTCATCAGCACAGGGTGTCAGGGTTTCTTGTGGTTGTCGGCGCAGCATCATCCTTTCCTCTGTCATTAGTGCTCTCTCCTGCCCCGCTCGCATTTAAAGGACTCAGCCACTAAGTGCATCTTTAGAATATTCATTGCTTCAGCATCAACCACAGTAACCATCAAAAAACCCCGGAGAACATCCGATATGCATTTGAGATCATCTCAGGCCAGCCAAAGCTTCTTTTGGACTAAAACCCAGATATGGGTATTCCAGTGGTCTTGGTAACCATATTTGTTTTCCATTATAGCTCAGTCCCAGGGTTTCATTTAGAACCAACCTCCATGACCCCTATAAGGAGTTTTTCTCTCAGAAGGAAACTGTCAGGAGGCAAAGTGCCAATGGTGCCAGTCGTCTGTGCAACTGGGCCCAACATGTTATCCTTAAAGTCTCAAAAGACCACAACCCAGAGCTGCATGATTGGCTTGTTAAATCTTTGGCTGTGGCTGTATGACCTAATTAGCACCATGGCTCAGTAACCAGATTTGGTACCACTTTATTGCCTCGCCTCACTTAAAACAGCAGTTGAACAGGTTTTCTTTTCCAAGTTCCTAAAAGTCACCAGACAGGTGTGATTTACGTACCTATAACCCGCTTTAAAGATATTTTTATACATTTTTTGAACATATGTGTGATCAGTGGTCATGAGGACATGAGAGTTTTTTTCTTTACACAGCTACTATGACCATTACCATTTTATGTAATTGACCCATCTCTGGGAAATTTAACAAAGTTACAAGATTTCAAATCTCTATTGATGATTAGGATGGCATTTTATTGAGGCATATTGGGAAAACAGAGTTTAGTAAAGGTGATAAAGCATGTTGCGTGAACTTAAAAACTCACAAAGTGTGGCTTCTTGCAATTTGAATTAATATATTTTTTTCCCAACTAAATATCATTTGATTTAATAAACCTTTTTTATTCTTTTTGTGAAATGTCTCGTTTACAGTCTCTTTTACTTGCTGAAAGGTAGTTCATAAGTTGCCAAGACCCCATCTTTTTATTTGCCTCTTGTCCCTCTTTTCTGTTTTTTCTAGTCTTTTTTTTCCAAAGAAGTAAATGGATTCTTGGGGTCAGTGTTTTTCCAGACCTTCACAGCACAGGATGACGTCTTTGTGGCAGTCAGGCAAGATGATCGTGATCGGTCTTGCACAAATTTCTGCACAGAAACTGCAAGCATAACTTGCTCGCAACCTGTAACGAAATATGGAACGAATATGTTGCAAACAATTGAAAATTAAAAAAATAAAATAAAAAGCGAAATAAACAGTAATAGGGCTTTTCTGGACAAGTTAAAAAGAATAGACTTCACTTTCTTTGTATGTATGTATGTATTTGGAATTAATTTTCCCACACCTAATCATCAATTATTATTAAAATAAAACCTCTATCTTAGACAGAGAAGACGAGGATTAGATTATTATTTTTATATTATTATATCTATACCTAATACAGTTGCAAGAAAAAATATCTGAATCATTTGGATTTCTCAACAAATTTGTCATAAAATATGTTCTTCATCTAAGTCACATCACATGATAAACACAGTCTGCTTAAACTAATACAACTTCAACTTGGCTGAAGTTATCAAATCTTTGGATTTATTAAATCAACAGTTATTAAATCCAAGGGTTCACATATCTTTTCCACCATGCACTTTGAATGTTTACACATATTGTTAATTAAAAACACAAAAACTTAACTTTTTGCGTTGTATTAGTTTAAGCAAAGTATGTTTATCATTTGATGTGACTTAGATGAAGATCAGAACACATTTTATTACAAATTCATGCAGAAATTCAAGTGATCCCAAAGGATTCACATACATTTTCTTGCAATTGTAAAATGCATTTCAAATCTGAAGCACCTTAACTTTCCTTAAATATAAATAGTAGATGTTTTGGTCCCTATAATCTTTGTTGAGGCAGCATTAAGTGTTGCTAAATATCATAAATTAATTTAAGCTAGTTGTATCTTTTTGTGACCCATTCTTTAAAAAACAAGAACATAAAATTTGATTCCAACAACCTTGCTGTCTTTAATAAATACTTTTATTGAATATTTATATGTTTTCAACCTTTTTCTTACAAAAAGCTAATGTCTGTACTGACAAACTTCAAATAAAATGCTTATTATTAACTTTTTCTTGTCATTTAGTCTAATATAAGATACTTTTTTTCAATGACAGCTAATGTCTGTCAACTGTAACGAGGCCTAGTATTTTTAAAATTGAGATCTAGCCCTGTTTGATACCTGTGTTGGGAGTGTGAAGGATAAAGCTGGTGAAATATCCTCTTGATCCCAGTAAGATAAATGGACTGAGAATGTTCCCTACCGGTATGATTCATTTTTACAAAGTGCTTCCCACTTGTTATCAGTAAAAGAAAGGAAAGCTGGATAAATAAAACAGGGAAAGATACAAAACAGCTGAAAGCCTTTCCATTCTATTTAACCTGGAATCAGTCCAGTCTGTAAAACCATTTGGGGAGATTGTAAACCTTAACCCCCCCAACCTGTTCCGACTGCCTCATCTTTTAACTCTGCACTGTATTTATTTGATGCAAAGGATAGAGACAGATGACGGAATGCCTGTAGGAGAGCCAAAAAGAAGTTAAACTATAGAGTGCAGATTTATTACATTATTTATCAGATGTTCATGACAAAAAAGTTTTTTTGTATTTTTTTAGCCAACCTCATATTTCAGGGGAATTACATTTTAGATTTTTTTTTTTGCTGCTACAGCTGTGCCTTCAGATTTACCTCCCCATTGCCTCACATTACGCTCCATCCAGCTTCCGTTACCTCTCAGTTGTGTTTTTGTGTGCACTGCATTAAAAGGTATAAAAAGAAGTAACCAAAAGAAAAAAAAAAGGAATGCAGCTTCTGGACCTCCTGAAATTAAGCAACTTAATCTGGTTTTCATTAACAGAGAGAAATTGGCAGCAGAGGAAGTGAAATCATAAAGTTTCTGCTCTTCGCTTCCACTTCCTTGCCTGCTGTTCTCTTCAAACTCCATCCTTCCAGGTTTAATTGAGATGCCACGTCCAGACTTTAGACAAATCGAGTTAAACCCGGTAATTTGTGAATGATTCATTAGCTACGGATGATAGCCCGAGAGAGGATTTTCTGTGTAGATTAAAAAGAAATTCAGCCATGATTATTAATTAAAGAAGAGGAAATAAAAGAGAAAACAAGTCTGCTAATGCATCCCAGTAGAGAGAAAATTTAAGAGGAAAACACAGATGAAGAAGTGAACAGCTGCAGCTGGAGATTTGCAGCCCCGCTATTCCCTTAGTGTTACAGCTAAATCGCTTAAAAACATCATATTTAATACCTACAATGGAAAAAAGGGCAACATTTTCTGAGAAAGCATGAATTAAATCGAACGTTTCAGAGAAAGAGTGTGTGAGTAGCATATTATTGAGTCGAAAGCATCAACACGGTGGACCGACTGAAGTCTTTTGGTGCAGTTGGACACAGCTCCCTGTTAAACCGATCGACTAAACAGTGAGAAGACTGACAGAGACTGAGACTGTGATAGTTCCCATATGTGCGCAGGGACACCTGATATTCATCCTGGTGGGTGAGTCAACATTCTCAGAGAGTGACACAGATGTGCAAACCGTCTGTTCAAGTTCAGGAGTGAAAAAGAGCGACAGACGGAGATGGACTGATACTTATTTGTTTATATTGGGAGAAGAAATTGAATAGACCATAATTGGTCAGACTGCAAACTGGAAGCTCCACGTGAGAATCTTCAGCTTACAAAATGTCCTTTTTGATCTCATCCACTATGAATCAACCTTACTTTTTATCTGTTCGAGCATTCACACTTTATCTATAGTACCCAGTTAATCTCTTTTATTATCCGACAGTCCGAAAAATACTTTCTCACATCATTGAAGCCGACACCTGCAATGGTAATACTCTTTCCAAAATGTGATGATGTCATTTCCTCCACTTCCTTTAGCGTTCGATGAAAGCTGGTTGGATCAGCAGGTGCAGCTGGGTTCTCCACACCTCCTCTGCATACTTTGTCATAAACTGTTTGATTTCTTCTGCTTGTCTGTTTTACTCCTTTGTCTTGGATTTTGAATATTTACTTTGCTGCTTTGGGGAAACATTTCTCCTTCTATTTAAATGCACGTCATGATCAATTTTTTCCGTGTTGGTAAGCTTTAGCATGCAGTGAAGGGGGGCTCTAGATGAGTGGGATTTGAGTTATATGCTTGGCTGTAAGACAGAGTTTTTTTCTAGTATTTATACACAGAACACAGGTCCAGATGTTCATCTTTCTGTTGGTCCTGAATGGTAGTTGTAGTAGCTGTTTCTTGACTTTGCTTCCTTAAAACAAAAAATCCCATCGGATGTTAGCAAAGCATCTAACGTAATCTATGCTGCAGCATCCTTTGTATATTTATGGCAATGTTCAAATAAGATATTTGCCTTTGAGGACAATATGGCTGCCATATTGGAGTTTTTTCTCATATAGTCTGGTCTAAGACATAAACTGAGGGAATAGTGAGCTTTAAAATTGATACAGTATGTTGTTAAAGTGTATGTTTCAACTAAAGTGTCATCTGCAGTTTTCTAAAATGTATATCTAAGATAATCTAATCTAATCTAATGTAATGTATAGCTATACAATATAAAAGCTATTGATAGAGTTGCCATATTATGTCAGGAAACTTTTTTATTTACATTTTTTACCTGTTGGTTATGATAAAATCCATATAGAAAAACTAAAATGTACATTTGTATCTAAATTTAAATTTTATACATCATTGAAATAATACATGAACAATTACAAGCATGAGTAATTCATTGCAGAAAAAAAATAAGTCACACAATGTTTTAAGTTTTTGGGGCTTTCATATTAAAAAATGATATGATGCAAAACAAAAAGTATTTATTCAGCCACCACTCGTGCAAATTCTTCCACTTAAAAAGATGCAAGAGGTCTGTAATTTTTATAATCTGTATATTTCAACTATGAGAAACAAAACAAGCAAAATAAAATCTAGAAAATCACATTGGGTGCTTTTGAAATAATTTATTTGTAAATTATGGTGGAAAAAAGTATTTGGCTACCTAAAAACAAGGAAGATTTGTAGCTCTCACAGACCTGTATCTTCTTCTGTCCGCTCGTTACATGTATTAATTGCACCTTTTTGATCTCGTTATCTGTACAAAAACTATTGAGTTTATTGATCCACCTTTGAATGACAAATGGAAGATGTCTCTTTCTGTTACACAATATTTTGAAAAAATGTAAGATACAATGTTTCAAAAGTAAAAAAGTTATTTGACAGCTATGGAAACTGTAAGTTGTGATAAATTGGGTTGGATTAGTGTCACGAGCATAGGTGATTTGTGAAAGGATGAAGACAAAAATTGAAAATCTTCTCCTGGGAGGTCTGCCATTGAAATAACAGTATAACAACGAAGCAACATCTCCTGGGAGGTCTGTTTTTTTTCAATAAATAGGAAAATGTCTCAACTTGACATCCGCAAAGTTTTTAGAGATACAACAAATGACAGATTTTTGTTTTCTCTTTAAAATCCCCATATTTTTCTGGTTTTTAAAACTGTAAATGTGTTGAAAGGCTAAATCTACCTGAATTAGCATAAACATAACAGCACTGCACTTCCACAGAGCAAAAGTTACACCTTTACCTCCATTTATTGATATCTTCTTACTGATAAGTGAAGCTCTGCAATGCATTAGGATGACTGATTGTTTGGGCGGGGAGGGGCTGCTGATGCGCAGCTATTCTGTTTATCCTTATGTGTTATAAATATTGCTGGAATCTTTTGCTGTTCATCTGGAATTTCAGTCAGACTCCACACAGGGCTCCAAAAAGCTGCAACACTGGAATCATCACTGAGCTGTTTATAACAGACTGTGCTCAAATCATTTAAAGCTTGGCATGATGTGCCTGATTTCCTTTTGAGGAAAAAGACAGGTGGAAATCGGCTCTGCTGCACTTTTCTTATTTATTTTCTTTTTATTTAGCACTAAATTTATTTTAGACTTTTACTGATCTGGTCCTTTTTGTGTAAAATTTGTCCTGTAAGACCTTATTGTGGCAAATGAGCTCAATTACCTGCTTGACACCAACTTGTTGGCTAAAAAAATGAATAATTTTCCTTTATTCAGTCCGGGATTTATTATCAATTTTATCAATGTTTTGATCCTGTTGTTCCAAAGAGGTGTTTTTTGACCTGCATTGGTTGAATTCTTTCTAAACTCTCCTCAGGGATAAAGCCCCTTGAGAGCCCACCAGGAGCTAGAAAACATCTGTTTAAAACACAGGTGGTGTCAGTTAAAACTGTGCTGTGGACCAAGATGTATCATCCCTGGGAGAGGTGCAGCAGTGGACGTGCACATTTGATGTTGCCGCATGCTAATGTAGTGGAGTAATCTCACGTTTCTTCATAGATAACACCAGTAAATCTTGTTTGAACGGAGATAGCCCAAGAGCGCACGTCCTGAGGATTTATACGTCTTTTCTTCTTTTTTTTTTTTTTTATTGACATGAACTTTCTACAAAGAAGTCTTGGCTCAAGCTTTTTGATTAAAAGATTATTAAAAGCTTGTGAACATGAGCTTTTGTGAGAGATTTTTTTTAACCTTGCATATTTAAGATTAAGCAGAAAAATGCATAAAAAGGCCAGATCTGCAGATGTGCGGAGTACTTTCAAACAGGAAGTAATCATTCCGTGTTTATCCACGTATGTCCACACATTGGCTTCAGCTACAGATCTAACAAGTGTCCTGTTAGCTTAAACATTTTACCGTCTTGAGTGGAGCACCATTTCAGCTTCAATTCCCCCTATTTATTATTATTTTCACAATGTGTCGTATGTGTCTAGTTAACTGTAGGCTCTAGATTGCAGCTTCGCACTAGAATTCAAAATCCAGAAAAGTGACTGAGCATCCAGGAGTGTTTCTTGGAGCAGGGGGAAAAAAAAGATAACTGTAATTTTTGAAGACACGGTAGGGATGAAGGGTTTACTGCTACTGTTTCATGGAAATTTTAGCGTTAACCCAAGAGCTTTGTGGAGAAAACAAAAGATCCTTCAAAAAAAAAAAAAAATTGATGTACAGCTTTTTTCCCCCTCAAGTTGACACAGTTTCCGTACGAGTGTGGTATGCTTTGGGTAAATACCACAGAAATACAGTAAAACAGTTGCATTTGAGGCTGGAGGGAACTACTCACTAAACCTCCTTTTAGGGACCACATATTATACAATTAGGCATACAACTTTAAAATATGATTAGCTGTCATAAAAAGTTTACTTTTTGCCAACAGTTTCGTAATTAATTGTGTTTAACAGTCTCACATTGTTTAATATATAAATGATAAAATGGTGACAGGTTTTAATGCTTTTATTTTGAAACTATTGATTTGTTTTAAGTTTAATTTTTTCATGGTGTAAATAATGGATTTTTATAGAATGACCTATTTCATTTTATTTCTAATACAAACACTTTAGTGAATTGAATTTTATTTTCTGAACATTCTTTAAAATTCTAAAGCTTTATAACATTGTACAATAAGCACATTTCCTTGTTGTTAAGTTCATAATCATATCAGTGTTGAACACAATCCTAACAGATTTTAGCTGTGTGACCCACATTGGAGTTGCTGTCTGCATAAACATTGCTTTTATTGTGACAGCTCGCATAAACATTGCTTTTATTGTGACAGCTCCTCCACCTGTTGAACCAAGGTTGGCTTTGGTGTTGTGACGCATATTTTTGTCATGGAAACAGTGAAGGAAAAGTATTCCCCATGAGCACATGCTCACACAACGCCGCGGTTTCTTGGCTCCACTTATCATAGAAGTCACCTCGTCTGTTACATCAACAAAAACAACCTTTTTTTAATGGGACAAGTCCTATTCAGTTCCGACAGGAAGGCACCAAAGAACTCTGCCTTTTTCTTCCTAGAGGGATTCATTCATCATTTTCAAAGTGAAGCGATGTTATCCTGCAGTTGTCATTGTTGCCTGTCTTTGTGACTGCAGACTGTCTAATTGGGCTGTTTTTATTATTTGTCTCCCAGAGTGCCAAAAGCCTTCAGAGCAACAAGGATTCTCGTATCCTGTGGGCCATGGATGACCTTTTAGTGACCACTGGCTTTGATATGGTGAGAAACAAAAGAGAAAAGAACCCAGATTCAAACAAAATTATAGTATGTGTAACGTATTATAATTACATTAAAAGCATTTTATTACTAATAAAACTAGAAATGTTGCTTTACCTGTGATGATGCTAGTGTGACTCCTTTTTACTGAAAGTAGTCGTTGAAGATGCTTAAGTTTGTGATAAAAATGGTGACATAATTTACTTTAATTGCTGAAGGGATTTGCTGAAAATGCAAAAGCTATTTGCAAAATGTTACATTTGCTAAAAGACTGGAAATTTCATTAAAAATTATGAAAGAGGGCTAAAGTTGACCCAGATTTCTGAAAAATTTGTAGTAAAATTGCTTAAATTTTTTTCCGTGCCATTAGTTTGTTACTTAAATACTAGTTAAACTCCAAAATAGCCTAAAATTAGTCAATAAACTAAAGTAGTCAAAAATGTTAGCCTGTTGCTAAAATAGAGGCTAAACTCTAAATTAGCCTAAAAACCCCAGTGGACCACAAATTAGCCAAAAAAGCTAACACGTTGCTTAAATACTCCAAACTCCAAAATAGCCTAAGATTCCTCAGTAAACTAGACTAGTCATAAACTTTAGCCTGTTGCTAAAATATAAGGTAAGCTCTAAATTAGCCTAAAAACCAAGTAGATAACAAATTAGCCCAAACTGTTAGCATGTTGCTAAAATATTAGGTAAACTGATTTTTTTTTTTTAATTTCACTATAAAAGATTAAAACATAGTGCATGAATATATTTAAATGCTTGTTGCTAATCTATTTGAAATTTTGAATTTTGATGACTTTCTCGTTAATTTTCTATGAGGCATATTTTGCTCAATATTTCAAAACTTTAAAGTTTATGACAGGGAAGAAAGTTTTCTGAAAATGTAAATTATGTTTTGCAAGAATTTCTACTACAACTCTTCAGTCCACCTTAAATGAAGTGCACAACATATTGTTTTAACAGTTTGTATTGTTTGGCTTAGTGAAATTTATTACCTTTAGAGGTCAAGGGGTTTTACTAATCACTGCAGGTTTGAATTTGGGTCTTTGGCGCCGGTCGTCCTCATAGATGTTTTGATTTCTGCATAGATGCGTAGTCGTGAGGTGAGACTTTGGGACAGCCGGAAGCTGAGCTCTTCTATCAGTTCTGCATCGCTCGGCACCTCCAGTGGGTGAGTACTGCATCAGCTGGGAACCTTGTAACAGTCATAACAACACATGTACCGCACTTTGATGGCCATCTATCAGTGGGAGCTCACGTGTCACAGCACAAAGCGTAATCTGAGGTATCAAGCGGACAGTATGTGCGTGGATGATGTTAACCTCCCAGATCTTAGACACCGCCCCTCTACATTCTTGTTATTTCCCGGGTCATAGCCACACGCGCAGAGTCCATAGAAGCTGCTGCTGCCTGCACATTGATTCCTCTCAGCTCAGCCCATTACTCCAGTCGCTGCGTTTATTTTTCCAAACGCGCCTGCTGATGACCAGAGGGTAGCAGGAGCGTGGCTGAGCTCCAGAGAGGAGGGTTATGAAAGGATGCAGGAGAGAGGCAAACGGAGGGGGGTGGAGGGAAGATTCCTTTGTCAGATTCAGCTCGTGCATTTTTGCTGCTATTATAAACAGGTCAATGGGCCAAGCTCTTCCAAACTGAGGCCGGCCGGGCTTTTTTCTGGCTGAGCCAGAATTTATTTTGATTGTCACTATCAAAAACAAGGAAAAAAGCTGCACGTTTGCATAGAACGTGTCGCTCTGTGACTCCTTGTCTATTGATTTTTCCTCTTTTACAAGAAGTTTTGGTGCCGAAAATGTATTCCTTAATTAGGAAATTATCTTCTGTCTGCTTTGCACTCTTCTCCTGTTACCTCCATTTTTATCATTTAATCACTTGTTCGTCATGTGATAACATCTTTGTGTTTTTTTAATTTTTCACATCTCACTGTTGCTCGCTAATAAGACATCCTTTTGTAGATTCAAGAGTGGAAAAACTCTCTGTGTGTGTCCAATAAATCCACAGAGCGAGGACAGTGCGAGGTGGTTCATTTTGCTGGAGTGTTGATCTGTGTTGCTTCTGCTTGGAGACGGAGGAATGTTGAGGTTTACACGCAGTGATGATGTCTTCAAGAGACGAACAAACAGAGAGGAGTTGTCTCCATCTTGAAACATTTTGGTGCAGCCTTTTCTGTCTACCGTCTGGTTTTCAAGTAGTTTAATCCACATCTTTACGATTCTATTTGTCCATATTTGACTCGTCATTTATTTAGGGTTCGTGATATACTTTTTAGCTGTTGTATTTCGTCATATGTGCAGATGCTTCACCATCCGCTTTTCATTCTCTGTCTTGTTTTAAATCACCTCCGTCATGTCATTACGTACTGGGATGGTGTGTCAAGGAGCTTCGTGGCTTCAAGGCTAAATCCCCACCAGATGCCCGAATCCTCGCAATGAGATGGAAGAGTCGAGCAGGAAAATGACGGATGACAATTTGCCCTTCCCTGCTCGTTTCCCTTTTTCTCTTCATCACTTCTAAGTTATCTGGCTCGCATGAGCCCTGAGCCCTTTATCTATAGCCTCGGTAACGCGCGTTCAAGCAGCCACTTCCAATGAAAAGTCTCGTAAATGCGCCTTTCGTAGCTAGTTTGTACAACCATTTTTGGGCTCTACGTACAAGGCCATTGAACACTGCCTGCTTACCCTTGTGCTACCCTAGGTATGTTGATGTTGGGAGTGGGGTCATCTGGACCCCACAAGATAGTACGCTGAACTTTTTTTTTTTTCAATGATCTCTGATTTTCTCTGGTGTCCATGGCTGACATGAAATCCTGCCCACCTTTGTTCACTTTTGTCATGGGATGGACAACACGTCAATGTAAGGCTGGGGTCATCTGGACCCCATAAGATAGCACAAGAGATAAATCAGGTCAAACTTTGACCAATCAGGGACTGGGATTTGGTAGTCCCTTCTCTTTCAAGAAAGTACAAACCATTGGAAAATGATCATGGAGGAGAAATTTATAATTTCAGTTTCCTGTGCATGACAGGATATATCCCTATATCCTTTCAGGGTCACGGGGATGCCTGTCCCGGTTACTGTTGGGTAAAAAGAGGGTACACCCTGGAAATGATACAAAGTCTTTCATATCTCGGAAAAGAGCCGTGAAAGAAAAAACCTGGAACAAGTTCCGCAAGATTTGTACCACTTTGACACATCACACCGAGCCTCTTCTAACTGTAGATGACGGACATGTGCTAATAAAGAGTAACAATAGAAAAAATAGAGTAATGAGGATTTAGCATGTTCTTGACCGTGCACCAAATGTCTGGTGTTAAATCTCATTAGTTGTCCCCCAGGGGAGTGGTGAGCTGAAGACACAGCTGCACTTGGGAACCATTCAGTGGTTTAACTCCCCAGTCCAACTCCTTAATGGTGAGAGTCAAGCAGGGAGGCACTAGGTCCCATTTTTTGAGTCTTTGGTATGACTGTCTGGATTTGAACACACGACCTTCCAGTCTCAGGGTGAACACTCTACCACAAGGCCACCGAGCTGGTGTATCCTTGCTTAAGACTCTACCAATCATTGTTCTTTTACTAAATTGACTGATTTCTTTTTTTTTTTTTGGCCCAAGCTGCTGTTCCAGGCTCCATTTTTGTCAGCTAATGGCTGCAGTGGCAGACATCCAGAACACAAACAGGGGTTCTGGAGTTAAACTTAGAGGGCTGTCAGTCAAACTCTTTATTAACTTAAATAACTTCCAGTCCCAGTTTGAAATCCGTTTGTCATTATTCCCTGACAATGGCCCCGCTTGTCTCTTGATAACAGGCAGACCCGACCATTAGCCACTTATGTTAACCACTATCTATTAGGGATCCTATTTTGCTTGTGTAATGATCCTGTTTACTGACTTTTTAACCGATGTTTACGTTGGTTTATTAGCAGATCATTTTTGTTTTAGTTCTGGATTTGAAATCAAATTTCCCCAATTTTAACAGAGTTCTACCACTGTACATAATTTTCCCAGTTTTGGGGCATTTCCTTCATGTCATTCAGACCTGAGGTGTGCATAAATCTGGGTTTGTTTGTCGTGTATCGTCTGTCGTTAATAAAAGCGGCTGTGTTTAACATGGTGTGTAATTGGAGCTGCGAGCTGGCTTGTATCAGGTTAGCTGTGCTTGTCCACAACATTCAGTAGAACTGTTTTCTTTGGAGTGCCACAAGATAAAGAGGCCCGGGATCACGAGCCAGGAAAACGGGGGTTGTGGGTGGAATATAATTTGGAAGGAGAATAATAGAGGGGAAATGCTTACTTTTTGGTCAGGCTTGAAAATGAAGACCAAAAAAAAAAATGAGGGAGATGAGTCTGAGAGGGTTGCCAGTCTGCCTTTCTGTTTTCCATGCAGATCTGGACTTTTGAGAACAGAGTGGGTCACCGTGTCCTACTTTTTCTCCTTTTCTTGCCTCCGTAAACTAGAATTTTAAGAATGACTTTAATTAGGCATCTAAACCGGCTGCAATCAGTGAACTTTACAACTGCACATAATTGCTACCGGCTCACTACTTCATGAAACTTCATCCACACACCTCCACTTTAGCAGCTACGCACGGTGGCGTTACCACAGCTGAACTCCGATGATGTTTTGGTCCATACCATCCTGTCGCTTTAGATTAACGAATTAAGCGGGGCTTCTCTAGGGGTCATTCAGCATAACCTCAGAGAAACTTCTAGCAGTGACCCCTGTAATTGTCTTCAGTCACTACTAATGTTCTTCTCTTCAAGAATATGCAGGGAAAGACTTTAGCACCCATGCACTTTCTTTAGTTTTCAGACCTTGGGTGCTTTTTTTTGTTTTTTTTTTGCTGGTAACTGATCACTTTGACTTGGCACCAAAGTTGAGATGCTTGATTGGAGCAGACGTGAGGTTGTCCCTGACCGTTTTCTAAACCAAGTCACAGGTTATGCAAAGAACCCGGCCTCTGGCCAACCCCGCCGACAGATTGTTTTTGGAAAGCAGGGGAGTGATCCAGGTGTGAGGCTCGCGCTCAGCCTCTGGATTGACTCTCTGTGCTCTGTTTCTTTGTATTTTGCTATGTGGGTCACGCCTAAATGTAGGGCCTAGTTAGTGGGTGTAATTGAGCCAAGCTCCCTTTAATCAGACGGATCGGGAAAAAGGCCCGAGCGCCATAGAAGACCTAACATTTTACAGAACAACCCCCCCCCCCTCTTTTTTTCTCCCACTTTGGCCCAGGCGTTCCTAAATCAGTCCCAGATGAAGGCTTTCCTGTGGGGATTAGGTGCAGCTGCGCCACTGCTAACCATACTAGACCAAAAAAGGCACAAAGAGTTTAAAAGATAGCTTGACCTTTCTTTTTTTTCTTACATCAAAGTTCACTTTCTATGAAAGAAAAAAGCAGAGTTCGGCTGTGTGGGTGCAGCTCAGAAATGAATGTTTAAGGTGGAAGAAAAGGTCAAGTTGACATCTCCGCCACAGCCCTCCTCGCTCTCCAGGACGGCAGTGGGGGGAGGCTATTTAGTCAAGATGTGACCGCACACGCTCCGTCAGGGAACCTGAACTCAGCATTCTGACAGTCGAAACGCCGGGTCTGGAATCTGTTAGTCATTTGGGGTTTCAGTTCAGGATTGCGAGGCGGAGAGGGGGAGGCTGACCAGGAAAAGTGGATGAAGCTTTTTTTTCAGTCGAGATAGTGTCTCCTCATGAGTTTTTATTGGTTTATCGTGGAAGCTCATGTTTAAGTCTTGTTCTGAGCCATAACCCCCTCCAGTTCCTTTGTTCTTTGATGCCGTGTCATTAACTAGAAGTCTCAATGACCTATTGCTCCACGGGTTACTATCTTGTCAAAAACACAACTAGTAATCCTTTCTTTATCCGTACTTATCCACCTCTTGGATCTTCTGTCTCTTACTATTAGACTCCTCTCTTATCTGTTTCCATGCTATTCTGCTACAATAGAAGTCTGGGATTCAAATTATATAAATCTTTTTTTTTTTTTTTTTTTTTTTTT